>NW_028239362.1:45000-50000 GCF_047967505.1 Dipteris shenzhenensis | reverse complement strand
CCGCGGCCCCGGCCACGCCCCGCGCGCCCGCACCTCCGACCGGACGCTGCCGCGCCCCCCGACGACGACCCGCGCAGCCCAGCCTCCGACCCGACGGCGTCGCGCCCCCGTCCCACGGTGGCGCCTCGGGCTCCCGAGTCGGGTCGCGACGCGTTGTGGCCCGAACGCTGCCGCACCCCCGGCCACGTCCTGCGTGCCCACGCCTCCGACCCGACGTTGCCCCGGCCCCGGCCACGCCCCGCGCGCTCGCACCTCCGACCCGACGCTGCCGCGCCCCCCGACGACCACCCGCGTAGCCCAGCCTCCAACCCGACGGCGTCGCGCCCCCGTCCCACGGTGGCGCCGGGCTCCCGAGTCGGGTCGCGACGCGTGGTGGCCCGAACGCTGCCGCACCCCCGGCCACGTCCTGCGCGCCCACGCCTCCGACCCGTCGTTGCCGCGGCCCCGGCCACGCCCCGCGCGCCCGCACCTCCGACCGGACGCTGCCGCGCCCCCCGACGACGACCCGCGTAGCCCAGCCTCCAACCCGACGGCGTCGCGCCCCCGTCCTACGGCGGTGCCTCGGGCTCCCGAGTCGGGTCGCGACGCGTTGTGGCCCGAACGCTGCCGCACCCCCGGCCACGTCCTGCGCGCCCACGCCTCCGACCCGACGTTGCCCCGGCCCCGGCCACGCCCCGCGCGCTCGCACCTCCGGCCCGACGCTGCCGCGCCCCCCGACGACCACCCGCGTAGCCCAGCCTCCAACCCGACGTCCAACCCGACGGCGTCGCGCCCCCGTCCCACGGTGGCGCCTCGGGCTCCCGAGTCGGGTCGCGACGCGTGATCGCCCGAACGCTTCCGCACCCCCGGCCACGTCCTGCGCGCCCACGCCTCCGACCCGACGTTGCCGCGGCCCCGGCCACGCCCCGCGCGCCCGCACCTCCGACCCGGCGCTGCCGCGCCCCCCGACGACCACCCGCGTAGCCCAGCCTCCAACCCGACGGCGTCGCGCCCCCGTCCCGCGGTGGCACCTCGGGCTCCCGAGTCGGGTCGCGACACGTGATGGCCCCAACGCTTCCGCACCCCCGGCCACGTCCTGCGCGCCCACGCCTCCGACCCGACGTTGCCGCGGCCCCGGCCACGCCCCGCGCGCCCGCACCTCCGACCCGACTCTGCCGCGCCCCCCGACGACGACCCGCGTAGCCCAGCCTCCAACCCGACGGCGTCGCCCCCCCGTCCCACGGTGGCGCCTCGGGCTCCCGAGTCGGGTCGCGACGCGTGATGGCCCGAATGCTTCCGCACCCCCGGCCACGTCCTGCGCGCCCACGCCTCCGACCCGACGTTGTCGCGGCCCCAGCCCCGGCCACGCCCCGTGCGCCCGCACCTCCGACCCGACGCTGCCGCGCCCCCCGACGACCACCCGCGTAGCCCAACCTCCAGCCCGACGGCGTCGCGTCCCCTTCCCACGGTGGCGCCTCGGGCTCCCGAGTCGGGTCGCGACGCGTCGTGGCCCGAACGCTGCCGCAGCCCCCGGCCACGTCCGGCGCGCCCACGCCTCCGACCCGACGTTGCCGCGGCCCCGGCCATGCCCCGAGCACCCGGGTGGAGACGCGTGGCACCCCGATGATGCCAGGCGCACCCATGCCTCCAACCGAATGCCGTCGTGCCCCCGTCCCACGGTGACGCCTTGACGCCGCGCCCTCGCCGTGGGCCCGGCTCCCGCATCGTTTCGGACCCGCGGCACGCGCCTCCGTCCCCGTGCACCGGCGCCCCTCCCGGGCCCCAACGCGCCCTCGACGGTGGTGGTGCCCCCCCCCCTCCCACACCCCGTGCCCCCCCACCCCCATGCCCCCCCCACCTGCGCGCATGTCGCATACCCCCCCCCACCCCCACCCCCCATGCCCCCCCCCTCCCACTCCTCATGCCCCCCCCCCAACCCACCATGCCGCCGCCCCCCCTTGCGCGCATGTCGCGTACCCCCACCCCCATGCCCCCCCCCCCCCCCCCCCAACACCCCATGCCCCCCCCCCCTTGCGCGCATGTCGCGTACCCCCCCCAACCCCGTGCGCCCCCCCTCCCCCCCCCCCTTGCGCGCATGTCGTGTACCCCCACCCCCCATCCCCCCCCCTTGCGTGCATGTCGTGTACCCCCCCAACCCCCCTTGCACGCATGTCGCGTACCCCCCCCCACCCCCATGCCCCCCCCTTGCGCGCATGTCGCGTACCCCCCCCCCCAACCCCCACCGCCCATGCCCCCCCCCCTTGCGCGCATGTCGCGTACCCCCCCCCCCACCCCCACCCCCACCCCCCATGCCCCCCCCCCCCCCCCCCCCCCCCCCCCCTTGTGCGCATGTCGCGTACCCCCCCTAACCCCATGCGCCCCCCCTCCCCCCCCCTTGCGCGCATGTCGCGTACCCCCCCCCACCCCCACCCGCCATGCCCCCCCTTGGCGCGCATGTCGCGTACCCCCCTGACCCCATGCGCCCCCCCTCCCCCCCCTTGCGCGCATGTCGCGTACCCCCCCCACCCCCCCCCCAACCCACGATGCCCCCCCCCCCCCCTTTGCGCGCATGTCGCGTACCCCCCCACCCCCCCCCAACCCACCATGCCCCCCCCCCCCCCCTTGCGCGCATGTCGCGTACCCCCCCCCAACACCCCATGCCCCCCCCCCTTGCGCGCATGTCGCGTACCCCCCCCACCCCCTATGCCCCCCCCCCGCCCCCTCCCACACCCCATGCCCCCCCCCTTGTGCGCATGTCGCGTACCCCCCCCACCCCCTATGCCCCCCCCCCCTCCCACTCCCCATGCCCCCCCCCCTTGCGCGCATAACGCGTACCCCCCCCACCCCACCCCCCATGCCCCCCCCGCCCCCCCCAACCCACCATGCCCCCCCCTCCCTTGCGCGCATGTCGCGTACCCCCCCCACCCCCACCCCCCATGCCCCCCCCCTTGCGCGCATGTCGCGTACCCCCCCCACCCCCTATGCCCCCCCCCCCCTCCCACTCCCCATGCCCCCCCCCCTTGCGCGCATGTCGCGTACCCCCCCCACCCCACCCCCCATGCCCCCCCCCCCCCCCCCAACCCCCATGCCCCCCCCCCCCCCCCCCCAACCCACCATGCCCCCCCCCCCTTGCGCGCATGTCGCGTACCCCCCCCACCCCCTATGCCCCCCCCCCCTCCCACTCCCCATGCCCCCCCCCCCCCCCCCCTTGTGCGCATAACGCGTACCCCCCCCCCCCCATCCCACCCCCCATGCCCCCCCCCCCCCCCCCCCATGCCCCCCCCAACCCACCATGCCCCCCCCCTCCCCCCCTCCCTTGCGCGCATGTCGTGTACCCCCCCAACCCCCACCCCCCATGCCCCCCCCCTTGCGCGCATGTCGCGTACCCCCCAACCCCCATGCCCCCCCCCCCCCCCCAACCCACCATGCCCCCCCCCCCCCGCCCTCCCTTGCGCGCATGTCGCGTACCCCCCCCCACCCCCAACCCCCCCCTCCCACTCCCCATGCACCCCCCCCCCCACCCCCCATGCCCCCCCCCCCCCCATGCCCCCCCCCCCCCCCCCCCCCATGCCCCCCCCAACCCACCATGCCCCCCCCCTCCCCCCCTCCCTTGCGCGCATGTCGTGTACCCCCCCAACCCCCACCCCCCATGCCCCCCCCCTTGCGCGCATGTCGCGTACCCCCCAACCCCCATGCCCCCCCCCCCCCCCAACCCACCATGCCCCCCCCCCCCCCCGCCCTCCCTTGCGCGCATGTCGCGTACCCCCCCCCACCCCCAACCCCCCCCTCCCACTCCCCATGCACCCCCCCCCCCACCCCCCATGCCCCCCCCCCCCCCATGCCCCCCCCCCCCCCCCCCCCAACCCCCATGCCCCCCCCCTCCCACTCCCCATGCCCCCCCCCCCCCCCAACCCCCATGCCCCCACCCTCCCACTCCCCATGCCCCCCCCCCCCCTTGCGCGCATGTCGCGTACCCCCCCCACCCCCCATGCCCCCCCCCCCCCCCCCCCTCCCACTCCCCATGCCCCCCCCCCTTGCGCGCATGTCGCGTACCCCCCCCCATGCCCCCCCCCCCCCCCCCCGCACCCCCACCCCCCATGCCCCCCACCCCCCCCCCCCCCCCCCCCAACACCCCATGCCCCCCCCCCCCCTCCCAACCCCCATGGCCCCCCCCCCCCTCCCCCCCCCCACCCCCACCCCCCATGCCCCCCCCCCCAACCCCCACCCCCCATGCCCCCCCCCTTGCGCGCATGTCGCGTACCCCCCAACCCCCATGCCCCCCCCCCCCCCCCAACCCACCATGCCCCCCCCCCCCCCGCCCTCCCTTGCGCGCATGTCGCGTACCCCCCCCCACCCCCAACCCCCCCCTCCCACTCCCCATGCACCCCCCCCCCCACCCCCCATGCCCCCCCCTCCCCCATGCCCCCCCCCCCCCCCCCCCCATGCCCCCCCCAACCCACCATGCCCCCCCCCTCCCCCCCTCCCTTGCGCGCATGTCGTGTACCCCCCCAACCCCCACCCCCCATGCCCCCCCCCTTGCGCGCATGTCGCGTACCCCCCAACCCCCATGCCCCCCCCCCCCCCCAACCCACCATGCCCCCCCCCCCCCCCGCCCTCCCTTGCGCGCATGTCGCGTACCCCCCCCCACCCCCAACCCCCCCCTCCCACTCCCCATGCACCCCCCCCCCCACCCCCCATGCCCCCCCCCCCCCCATGCCCCCCCCCCCCCCCCCCCCAACCCCCATGCCCCCCCCCTCCCACTCCCCATGCCCCCCCCCCCCCCCCAACCCCCATGCCCCCACCCTCCCACTCCCCATGCCCCCCCCCCCCCTTGCGCGCATGTCGCGTACCCCCCCCACCCCCCATGCCCCCCCCCCCCCCCCCCCCTCCCACTCCCCATGCCCCCCCCCCTTGCGCGCATGTCGCGTACCCCCCCCCATGCCCCCCCCCCCCCCCCCGCACCCCCACCCCCCATGCCCCCCACCCCCCCCCCCCCCCCCCCAACACCCCATGCCCCCCCC
>NW_028239362.1:30000-35000 GCF_047967505.1 Dipteris shenzhenensis | reverse complement strand
GCGCCCCCGTCCTACGGCGGTGCCTCGGGCTCCCGAGTCGGGTCGCGACGCGTTGTGGCCCGAACGCTGCCGCACCCCGGCCACGTCCTGCGCGCCCACGCCTCCGACCCGACGTTGCCCCGGCCCCGGCCACGCCCCGCGCGCTCGCACCTCCGGCCCGACGCTGCCGCGCCCCCCGACGACCACCCGCGTAGCCCAGCCTCCAACCCGACGGCGTCGCGCCCCCGTCCCACGGTGGCGCCTCGGGCTCCCGAGTCGGGTCGCGACGCGTGGTGGCCCGAACGCTGCCGCACCCCCGACCACGTCCTGCGCGCCCACGCCTCCGACCCGTCGTTGCCGCGGCCCCGGCCACGCCCCGCGCGCCCGCACCTCCGACCCGACGCTGCCGCGCCCCCCGACGACGACCCGCGTAGCCCAGCCTCCAACCCGACGGCGTCGCGCACCCGTCCCACGGTGGCGCCTCGGGCTCCCGGGTCGGGTCGCGACGCGTTGTGGCCCGAACGCTGCCGCAGCCCCGGCCACGTCCTGCGTGCCCACGCCTCCCACCCGACGTTACCCCGGCCCCGGCCACGCGCCGCGCGCCCGCACCTCCGACCCGACGCTGCCGCGCCCCCCGACGACCACCCGCGTAGCCCAGCCTCCAACCCGACGGCGTCGCGCCCCCGTCCCACGGTGGCGCCTCCGGCTCCCGAGTCGGGTCGCGACGCGTGGTGGCCCGAACGCTGCCGCACCCCCGGCCACGTCCTGCGCGCCCACGCCTCCGACCCGTCGTTGCCGCGGCCCCGGCCATGCCCCGCGCGCCCGGACCTCCGACCGGACGCTGCCGCGCCCCCCGACGACGACCCGCGTATCCCAGCCTCCAACCCGACGGCGTCGCGCCCCCGTCCCACGGTGGCGCCTCGGGCTCCCGAGTCGGGTCGCGACGCGTTGTGGCCCGAACGCTGTCGCACCCCCGGCCACGTCCTGCGCGCCCACGCCTCCGACCCGACGTTGCCCCGGCCACGCCCCGCGCGCCCGCACCTCCGACCCGACGCTGCCGCGCCCCCCGACGACCACCCGCGTAGCCCAGCCTCCAACCCGACGGCGTCGCGTCCCCGTCCCACGGTGGCGCCTCGGGCTCCCGAGTCGGGTCGCGACGCGTGGTGGCCCGAACGTTGCCGCACCCCCGGCCACGTCCTGCGCGCCCACGCCTCCGACCCGTCGTTGCCGCGGCCCCGGCCACGCCCCGCGCGCCCGCACCTCCGACCCGACGCTGCCGCGCCCCCGGACGACGACCCGCGTAGCCAAGCCTCCAACCCGACGGCGTCGCGTCCCCGTCCCACGGTGGCGCCTCGGGCTCCCGAGTCGGGTCGCGACGCGTGGTGGCCCGAACGCTGCCGCACCCCCGGCCACGTCCTGCGCGCCCACGCCTCCGACCCGTCGTTGCCGCGGCCCCGGCCACGCCCAGCGCGCCCGCACCTCCGACCCGACGCTGCCGCGCCCCCCGACGACGACCCGCGTAGCCCAGCCTCCAACCCGACGGCGTCGCGCCCCCGTCCCACGGTGGCGCCTCGGGCTCCCGAGTCGGGTCGCGACGCGTGATCGCCCGAACGCTTCCGCACCCCCGGCCACGTCCTGCGCGCCCACGCCTCCGACCCAACGTTGTCGCGGCCCCGGCGACGCCCCGCGCGCCCGCACCTCCGACCCGACGCTGCCGCGCCCCCCGACGACCACCCGCGTAGCCCAGCCTCCAACCCGACGGCGTCGCGCCCCCGTCCCGCGGTGGCGCCTCGGGCTCCCGAGTCGGGTCGCGACGCGTGATGGCCCCAACGCTTCCGCACCCTCGGCCACGTCCTGCGCGCCCACGCCTCCGACCCGACGTTGCCGCGGCCCCGGCCACGCCCCGCGCGCCCGCACCTCCGACCCGACTCTGCCGCGCCCCCCGACGACGACCCGCGTAGCCCAGCCTCCAACCCGACGGCGTCGCGCCCCCGTCCCACGGTGGCGCCTCGGGCTCCCGAGTCGGGTCGCGACGCGTGATGGCCCGAACGCTTCCGCACCCCCGGCCACGTCCTGCGCGCCCACGCCTCCGACCCGACGTTGTCGCGGCCCCAGCCCCGGCCACGCCCCGTGCGCCCGCACCTCCGACCCGACGCTGCCGCGCCCCCCGACGACCACCCGCGTAGCCCAACCTCCAGCCCGACGGCGTCGCGTCCCCTTCCCACGGTGGCGCCTCGGGCTCCCGAGTCGGGTCGCGACGCGTCGTGGCCCGAACGCTACCGCAGCCCCCGGCCACGTCCGGCGCGCCCACGCCTCCAACCCGACGTTGCCGCGGCCCCGGCCACGCCCCGAGCACCCGAGTGGAGACGCGTGGCACCCCGATGATGCCAGGCGCACCCATGCCTCCAACCGAATGCCGTCGTGCCCCCGTCCCACGGTGACGCCTTGACGCCGCGCCCTCGCCGTGGGCCCGGCTCCCGCATCGTTTCGGACCCGCGGCACGCGCCTCCGTCCCCGTGCACCGGCGCCCCTCCCGGGCCCCAACGCGCCCTCGACGGTGGTGGTGCCCCCCCCCCTCCCACACCCCGTGCCCCCCCACCCCCATGCCCCCCCCACCTGCGCGCATGTCGCATACCCCCCCCACCCCCACCCCCCATGCCCCCCCCCTCCCACTCCTCATGCCCCCCCCCCAACCCACCATGCCGCCGCCCCCCCTTGCGCGCATGTCGCGTACCCCCACCCCCATGCCCCCCCCCCCCCCCCAACACCCCATGCCCCCCCCCCCTTGCGCGCATGTCGCGTACCCCCCCCAACCCCGTGCGCCCCCCCTCCCCCCCCCCTTGCGCGCATGTCGTGTACCCCCACCCCCCATCCCCCCCCCTTGCGTGCATGTCGTGTACCCCCCCAACCCCCCTTGCACGCATGTCGCGTACCCCCCCCCACCCCCATGCCCCCCCCTTGCGCGCATGTCGCGTACCCCCCCCCCAACCCCCACCGCCCATGCCCCCCCCCCTTGCGCGCATGTCGCGTACCCCCCCCCCCACCCCCACCTCCACCCCCACCCCCCATGCCCCCCCCCCCCCCCCCCCCCTTGTGCGCATGTCGCGTACCCCCCCTAACCCCATGCGCCCCCCCTCCCCCCCCTTGCGCGCATGTCGCGTACCCCCCCCCACCCCCACCCGCCATGCCCCCCCTTGGCGCGCATGTCGCGTACCCCCCTGACCCCATGCGCCCCCCCTCCCCCCCCTTGCGCGCATGTCGCGTACCCCCCCCACCCCCCCCCAACCCACGATGCCCCCCCCCCCCCCCCCCCTTTGCGCGCATGTCGCGTACCCCCCCACCCCCCCCCAACCCACCATGCCCCCCCCCCCCCTTGCGCGCATGTCGCGTACCCCCCCCACCCCCTATGCCCCCCCCCCGCCCCCTCCCACACCCCATGCCCCCCCCCTTGCGCGCATGTCGCGTACCCCCCCCACCCCCTATGCCCCCCCCCCCCTCCCACTCCCCATGCCCCCCCCCTTGCGCGCATAACGCGTACCCCCCCCACCCCACCCCCCATGCCCCCCCCGCCCCCCCCAACCCACCATGCCCCCCCCTCCCTTGCGCGCATGTCGCGTACCCCCCCCACCCCCATGCCCCCCCCCCCCCCCTCCCACTCCCCATGCCCCCCCCCCTTGCGCGCATGTCGCGTACCCCCCCCACCCCACCCCCCATGCCCCCCCCCAACCCCCATGCCCCCCCCCCCCCCCCCCAACCCACCATGCCCCCCCCCCCTTGCGCGCATGTCGCGTACCCCCCCCACCCCCTATGCCCCCCCCCCTCCCACTCCCCATGCCCCCCCCCCCCCCCCCTTGTGCGCATAACGCGTACCCCCCCCCCCACCCCACCCCCCATGCCCCCCCCCCCCCCCCCATGCCCCCCCCAACCCACCATGCCCCCCCCCTCCCCCCCTCCCTTGCGCGCATGTCGTGTACCCCCCCCACCCCCACCCCCCATGCCCCCCCCCTTGCGCGCATGTCGCGTACCCCCCAACCCCCATGCCCCCCCCCCCCCAACCCACCATGCCCCCCCCCCCCCCTCGCCCTCCCTTGCGCGCATGTCGCGTACCCCCCCCCACCCCCAACCCCCCCCTCCCACTCCCCATGCAACCCCCCCCCCCCCCCCCCCCCCCCCCCACCCCCCATGCCCCCCCCCCCCCCCCAACCCCCATGCCCCCCCCCTCCCACTCCCCATGCCCCCCCCCCCCCCCCCCCCCCCAACCCCCATGCCCCCACCCTCCCACTCCCCATGCCCCCCCCCCCCCCCCCCCCTTGCGCGCATGTCGCGTACCCCCCCCACCCCCCATGCCCCCCCCCCCCCCCCCCCCCTCCCACTCCCCATGCCCCCCCCCCCTTGCGCGCATGTCGCGTACCCCCCCCCATGCCCCCCCCCCCCCCCCCCCGCACCCCCACCCCCCATGCCCCCCACCCCCCCCCCCCCCCCCCAACACCCCATGCCCCCCCCCCCCCTCCCAACCCCCATGGCCCCCCCCCCCCCCTTGCGCGCATGTCGCGTACCCCCCCCCCCCCCCCCTCCCCCCCCCCACCCCCACCCCCCATGCCCCCCCCCCCCCCCCTTGCGCGCATGTCGCGTACCCCCCCCCCCCCTCCCACTCCCCATGCCCCCCCCACCCCCACTCCCCATGCCCCCCCCCCCCTCCCACTCCCCATGCCCCCCCCCCCCCCCCCCCCCCCAACACCCCATGCCCCCCCCCCCCCCCCAACCCCCATGCCCCCCCCCCCCCCCCAACCCACCATGCACCCCCCCCTTGCGCGCATGTCGCGTACCCCCCCCACCCCCTATGCCCCCCCCCCCTCCCACTCCCCATGCCCCCCCCCCCTCCCACTCCCCATGCCCCCCCCCCCCCCCCCCCCCCCCCCTTGTGCGCATAACGCGTACCCCCCCCCCCCCCCACCCCACCCCCCATGCCCCCCCCCCCCCCCCCATGCCCCCCCCAACCCACCATGCCCCCCCCCTCCCCC
>NW_028239362.1:15000-20000 GCF_047967505.1 Dipteris shenzhenensis | reverse complement strand
CCGCGTAGCCCAGCCTCCAACCCGACGGCGTCGCGCCCCCGTCCCACGGTGGCGCCGGGCTCCCGAGTCGGGTCGCGACGCGTGGTGGCCCGAACGCTGCCGCACCCCCGGCCACGTCCTGCGCGCCCACGCCTCCGACCCGTCGTTGCCGCGGCCCCGGCCACGCCCCGCGCGCCCGCACCTCCGACCGGACGCTGCCGCGCCCCCCGACGACGACCCGCGTAGCCCAGCCTCCAACCCGACGGCGTCGCGCCCCCGTCCTACGGCGGCGCCTCGGGCTCCCGAGTCGGGTCGCGACGCGTTGTGGCCCGAACGCTGCCGCACCCCCGGCCACGTCCTGCGCGCCCACGCCTCCGACCCGACGTTGCCCCGGCCCCGGCCACGCCCCGCGCGCTCGCACCTCCGGCCCGACGCTGCCGCGCCCCCCGACGACCACCCGCGTAGCCCAGCCTCCAACCCGACGGCGTCGCGCCCCCGTCCCACGGTGGCGCCTCGGGCTCCCGAGTCGGGTCGCGACGCGTGGTGGCCCGAACGCTGCCGCACCCCCGACCACGTCCTGCGCGCCCACGCCTCCGACCCGTCGTTGCCGCGGCCCCGGCCACGCCCCGCGCGCCCGCACCTCCGACCCGACGCTGCCGCGCCCCCCGACGACGACCCGCGTAGCCCAGCCTCCAACCCGACGGCGTCGCGCACCCGTCCCACGGTGGCGCCTCGGGCTCCCGGGTCGGGTCGCGACGCGTTGTGGCCCGAACGCTGCCGCAGCCCCGGCCACGTCCTGCGTGCCCACGCCTCCCACCCGACGTTACCCCGGCCCCGGCCACGCGCCGCGCGCCCGCACCTCCGACCCGACGCTGCCGCGCCCCCCGACGACCACCCGCGTAGCCCAGCCTCCAACCCGACGGCGTCGCGCCCCCGTCCCACGGTGGCGCCTCCGGCTCCCGAGTCGGGTCGCGACGCGTGGTGGCCCGAACGCTGCCGCACCCCCGGCCACGTCCTGCGCGCCCACGCCTCCGACCCGTCGTTGCCGCGGCCCCGGCCATGCCCCGCGCGCCCGGACCTCCGACCGGACGCTGCCGCGCCCCCCGACGACGACCCGCGTATCCCAGCCTCCAACCCGACGGCGTCGCGCCCCCGTCCCACGGTGGCGCCTCGGGCTCCCGAGTCGGGTCGCGACGCGTTGTGGCCCGAACGCTGTCGCACCCCCGGCCACGTCCTGCGCGCCCACGCCTCCGACCCGACGTTGCCCCGGCCACGCCCCGCGCGCCCGCACCTCCGACCCGACGCTGCCGCGCCCCCCGACGACCACCCGCGTAGCCCAGCCTCCAACCCGACGGCGTCGCGTCCCCGTCCCACGGTGGCGCCTCGGGCTCCCGAGTCGGGTCGCGACGCGTGGTGGCCCGAACGTTGCCGCACCCCCGGCCACGTCCTGCGCGCCCACGCCTCCGACCCGTCGTTGCCGCGGCCCCGGCCACGCCCCGCGCGCCCGCACCTCCGACCCGACGCTGCCGCGCCCCCGGACGACGACCCGCGTAGCCAAGCCTCCAACCCGACGGCGTCGCGTCCCCGTCCCACGGTGGCGCCTCGGGCTCCCGAGTCGGGTCGCGACGCGTGGTGGCCCGAACGCTGCCGCACCCCCGGCCACGTCCTGCGCGCCCACGCCTCCGACCCGTCGTTGCCGCGGCCCCGGCCACGCCCAGCGCGCCCGCACCTCCGACCCGACGCTGCCGCGCCCCCCGACGACGACCCGCGTAGCCCAGCCTCCAACCCGACGGCGTCGCGCCCCCGTCCCACGGTGGCGCCTCGGGCTCCCGAGTCGGGTCGCGACGCGTGATCGCCCGAACGCTTCCGCACCCCCGGCCACGTCCTGCGCGCCCACGCCTCCGACCCAACGTTGTCGCGGCCCCGGCGACGCCCCGCGCGCCCGCACCTCCGACCCGACGCTGCCGCGCCCCCCGACGACCACCCGCGTAGCCCAGCCTCCAACCCGACGGCGTCGCGCCCCCGTCCCGCGGTGGCGCCTCGGGCTCCCGAGTCGGGTCGCGACGCGTGATGGCCCCAACGCTTCCGCACCCTCGGCCACGTCCTGCGCGCCCACGCCTCCGACCCGACGTTGCCGCGGCCCCGGCCACGCCCCGCGCGCCCGCACCTCCGACCCGACTCTGCCGCGCCCCCCGACGACGACCCGCGTAGCCCAGCCTCCAACCCGACGGCGTCGCGCCCCCGTCCCACGGTGGCGCCTCGGGCTCCCGAGTCGGGTCGCGACGCGTGATGGCCCGAACGCTTCCGCACCCCCGGCCACGTCCTGCGCGCCCACGCCTCCGACCCGACGTTGTCGCGGCCCCAGCCCCGGCCACGCCCCGTGCGCCCGCACCTCCGACCCGACGCTGCCGCGCCCCCCGACGACCACCCGCGTAGCCCAACCTCCAGCCCGACGGCGTCGCGTCCCCTTCCCACGGTGGCGCCTCGGGCTCCCGAGTCGGGTCGCGACGCGTCGTGGCCCGAACGCTACCGCAGCCCCCGGCCACGTCCGGCGCGCCCACGCCTCCAACCCGACGTTGCCGCGGCCCCGGCCACGCCCCGAGCACCCGAGTGGAGACGCGTGGCACCCCGATGATGCCAGGCGCACCCATGCCTCCAACCGAATGCCGTCGTGCCCCCGTCCCACGGTGACGCCTTGACGCCGCGCCCTCGCCGTGGGCCCGGCTCCCGCATCGTTTCGGACCCGCGGCACGCGCCTCCGTCCCCGTGCACCGGCGCCCCTCCCGGGCCCCAACGCGCCCTCGACGGTGGTGGTGCCCCCCCCCCTCCCACACCCCGTGCCCCCCCACCCCCATGCCCCCCCCACCTGCGCGCATGTCGCATACCCCCCCCACCCCCACCCCCCATGCCCCCCCCCTCCCACTCCTCATGCCCCCCCCCCAACCCACCATGCCGCCGCCCCCCCTTGCGCGCATGTCGCGTACCCCCACCCCCATGCCCCCCCCCCCCCCCCAACACCCCATGCCCCCCCCCCCTTGCGCGCATGTCGCGTACCCCCCCCAACCCCGTGCGCCCCCCCTCCCCCCCCCCTTGCGCGCATGTCGTGTACCCCCACCCCCCATCCCCCCCCCTTGCGTGCATGTCGTGTACCCCCCCAACCCCCCTTGCACGCATGTCGCGTACCCCCCCCCACCCCCATGCCCCCCCCTTGCGCGCATGTCGCGTACCCCCCCCCCAACCCCCACCGCCCATGCCCCCCCCCCTTGCGCGCATGTCGCGTACCCCCCCCCCCACCCCCACCTCCACCCCCACCCCCCATGCCCCCCCCCCCCCCCCCCCCCTTGTGCGCATGTCGCGTACCCCCCCTAACCCCATGCGCCCCCCCTCCCCCCCCTTGCGCGCATGTCGCGTACCCCCCCCCACCCCCACCCGCCATGCCCCCCCTTGGCGCGCATGTCGCGTACCCCCCTGACCCCATGCGCCCCCCCTCCCCCCCCTTGCGCGCATGTCGCGTACCCCCCCCACCCCCCCCCAACCCACGATGCCCCCCCCCCCCCCCCCCCTTTGCGCGCATGTCGCGTACCCCCCCACCCCCCCCCAACCCACCATGCCCCCCCCCCCCCTTGCGCGCATGTCGCGTACCCCCCCCACCCCCTATGCCCCCCCCCCGCCCCCTCCCACACCCCATGCCCCCCCCCTTGCGCGCATGTCGCGTACCCCCCCCACCCCCTATGCCCCCCCCCCCCTCCCACTCCCCATGCCCCCCCCCTTGCGCGCATAACGCGTACCCCCCCCACCCCACCCCCCATGCCCCCCCCGCCCCCCCCAACCCACCATGCCCCCCCCTCCCTTGCGCGCATGTCGCGTACCCCCCCCACCCCCATGCCCCCCCCCCCCCCCTCCCACTCCCCATGCCCCCCCCCCTTGCGCGCATGTCGCGTACCCCCCCCACCCCACCCCCCATGCCCCCCCCCAACCCCCATGCCCCCCCCCCCCCCCCCCAACCCACCATGCCCCCCCCCCCTTGCGCGCATGTCGCGTACCCCCCCCACCCCCTATGCCCCCCCCCCTCCCACTCCCCATGCCCCCCCCCCCCCCCCCTTGTGCGCATAACGCGTACCCCCCCCCCCACCCCACCCCCCATGCCCCCCCCCCCCCCCCCATGCCCCCCCCAACCCACCATGCCCCCCCCCTCCCCCCCTCCCTTGCGCGCATGTCGTGTACCCCCCCCACCCCCACCCCCCATGCCCCCCCCCTTGCGCGCATGTCGCGTACCCCCCAACCCCCATGCCCCCCCCCCCCCAACCCACCATGCCCCCCCCCCCCCCTCGCCCTCCCTTGCGCGCATGTCGCGTACCCCCCCCCACCCCCAACCCCCCCCTCCCACTCCCCATGCAACCCCCCCCCCCCCCCCCCCCCCCCCCCACCCCCCATGCCCCCCCCCCCCCCCCAACCCCCATGCCCCCCCCCTCCCACTCCCCATGCCCCCCCCCCCCCCCCCCCCCCCAACCCCCATGCCCCCACCCTCCCACTCCCCATGCCCCCCCCCCCCCCCCCCCCCTTGCGCGCATGTCGCGTACCCCCCCCACCCCCCATGCCCCCCCCCCCCCCCCCCCCCTCCCACTCCCCATGCCCCCCCCCCCTTGCGCGCATGTCGCGTACCCCCCCCCATGCCCCCCCCCCCCCCCCCCCGCACCCCCACCCCCCATGCCCCCCACCCCCCCCCCCCCCCCCCAACACCCCATGCCCCCCCCCCCCCTCCCAACCCCCATGGCCCCCCCCCCCCCCTTGCGCGCATGTCGCGTACCCCCCCCCCCCCCCCCTCCCCCCCCCCACCCCCACCCCCCATGCCCCCCCCCCCCCCCCTTGCGCGCATGTCGCGTACCCCCCCCCCCCCTCCCACTCCCCATGCCCCCCCCACCCCCACTCCCCATGCCCCCCCCCCCCTCCCACTCCCCATGCCCCCCCCCCCCCCCCCCCCCCCAACACCCCATGCCCCCCCCCCCCCCCCAACCCCCATG
>NW_028239362.1:2500-5000 GCF_047967505.1 Dipteris shenzhenensis | reverse complement strand
CCCCCGACGACGACCCGCGCAGCCCAGCCTCCGACCCGACGGCGTCGCGCCCCCGTCCCACGGTGGCGCCTCGGGCTCCCGAGTCGGGTCGCGACGCGTTGTGGCCCGAACGCTGCCGCACCCCCGGCCACGTCCTGCGTGCCCACGCCTCCGACCCGACGTTGCCCCGGCCCCGGCCACGCCCCGCGCGCTCGCACCTCCGACCCGACGCTGCCGCGCCCCCCGACGACCACCCGCGTAGCCCAGCCTCCAACCCGACGGCGTCGCGCCCCCGTCCCACGGTGGCGCCGGGCTCCCGAGTCGGGTCGCGACGCGTGGTGGCCCGAACGCTGCCGCACCCCCGGCCACGTCCTGCGCGCCCACGCCTCCGACCCGTCGTTGCCGCGGCCCCGGCCACGCCCCGCGCGCCCGCACCTCCGACCGGACGCTGCCGCGCCCCCCGACGACGACCCGCGTAGCCCAGCCTCCAACCCGACGGCGTCGCGCCCCCGTCCTACGGCGGCGCCTCGGGCTCCCGAGTCGGGTCGCGACGCGTTGTGGCCCGAACGCTGCCGCACCCCCGGCCACGTCCTGCGCGCCCACGCCTCCGACCCGACGTTGCCCCGGCCCCGGCCACGCCCCGCGCGCTCGCACCTCCGGCCCGACGCTGCCGCGCCCCCCGACGACCACCCGCGTAGCCCAGCCTCCAACCCGACGGCGTCGCGCCCCCGTCCCACGGTGGCGCCTCGGGCTCCCGAGTCGGGTCGCGACGCGTGGTGGCCCGAACGCTGCCGCACCCCCGACCACGTCCTGCGCGCCCACGCCTCCGACCCGTCGTTGCCGCGGCCCCGGCCACGCCCCGCGCGCCCGCACCTCCGACCCGACGCTGCCGCGCCCCCCGACGACGACCCGCGTAGCCCAGCCTCCAACCCGACGGCGTCGCGCACCCGTCCCACGGTGGCGCCTCGGGCTCCCGGGTCGGGTCGCGACGCGTTGTGGCCCGAACGCTGCCGCAGCCCCGGCCACGTCCTGCGTGCCCACGCCTCCCACCCGACGTTACCCCGGCCCCGGCCACGCGCCGCGCGCCCGCACCTCCGACCCGACGCTGCCGCGCCCCCCGACGACCACCCGCGTAGCCCAGCCTCCAACCCGACGGCGTCGCGCCCCCGTCCCACGGTGGCGCCTCCGGCTCCCGAGTCGGGTCGCGACGCGTGGTGGCCCGAACGCTGCCGCACCCCCGGCCACGTCCTGCGCGCCCACGCCTCCGACCCGTCGTTGCCGCGGCCCCGGCCATGCCCCGCGCGCCCGGACCTCCGACCGGACGCTGCCGCGCCCCCCGACGACGACCCGCGTATCCCAGCCTCCAACCCGACGGCGTCGCGCCCCCGTCCCACGGTGGCGCCTCGGGCTCCCGAGTCGGGTCGCGACGCGTTGTGGCCCGAACGCTGTCGCACCCCCGGCCACGTCCTGCGCGCCCACGCCTCCGACCCGACGTTGCCCCGGCCACGCCCCGCGCGCCCGCACCTCCGACCCGACGCTGCCGCGCCCCCCGACGACCACCCGCGTAGCCCAGCCTCCAACCCGACGGCGTCGCGTCCCCGTCCCACGGTGGCGCCTCGGGCTCCCGAGTCGGGTCGCGACGCGTGGTGGCCCGAACGTTGCCGCACCCCCGGCCACGTCCTGCGCGCCCACGCCTCCGACCCGTCGTTGCCGCGGCCCCGGCCACGCCCCGCGCGCCCGCACCTCCGACCCGACGCTGCCGCGCCCCCGGACGACGACCCGCGTAGCCAAGCCTCCAACCCGACGGCGTCGCGTCCCCGTCCCACGGTGGCGCCTCGGGCTCCCGAGTCGGGTCGCGACGCGTGGTGGCCCGAACGCTGCCGCACCCCCGGCCACGTCCTGCGCGCCCACGCCTCCGACCCGTCGTTGCCGCGGCCCCGGCCACGCCCAGCGCGCCCGCACCTCCGACCCGACGCTGCCGCGCCCCCCGACGACGACCCGCGTAGCCCAGCCTCCAACCCGACGGCGTCGCGCCCCCGTCCCACGGTGGCGCCTCGGGCTCCCGAGTCGGGTCGCGACGCGTGATCGCCCGAACGCTTCCGCACCCCCGGCCACGTCCTGCGCGCCCACGCCTCCGACCCAACGTTGTCGCGGCCCCGGCGACGCCCCGCGCGCCCGCACCTCCGACCCGACGCTGCCGCGCCCCCCGACGACCACCCGCGTAGCCCAGCCTCCAACCCGACGGCGTCGCGCCCCCGTCCCGCGGTGGCGCCTCGGGCTCCCGAGTCGGGTCGCGACGCGTGATGGCCCCAACGCTTCCGCACCCTCGGCCACGTCCTGCGCGCCCACGCCTCCGACCCGACGTTGCCGCGGCCCCGGCCACGCCCCGCGCGCCCGCACCTCCGACCCGACTCTGCCGCGCCCCCCGACGACGACCCGCGTAGCCCAGCCTCCAACCCGACGGCGTCGCGCCCCCGTCCCACGGTGGCGCCTCGGGCTCCCGAGTCGGGTCGCGACGCGT
>NW_028239361.1:0-26574 GCF_047967505.1 Dipteris shenzhenensis | reverse complement strand
GAGCGTTTCCCCGTAGGCAACGACCGAGCGTTCCCGTAGATAATCCAAGCTCCCGCTCGGTCTCAGTAATCTTCTTTCCTCCATCAACGACTTGACGGACCGCATCATCCCTAAACTGCTTCGAAAAGGACCTTCTGATACGTTATTTTATCTGTCGACACCCTCGAGAGCCAGTATGAGCCGCTCTTTTCGTTGTGTCTACTGAAGCCGGGCAACCTCATTTCTTCTTCTCTTTCTGTTGGCTTGAGGGGCTCTCTCCATTCCTGATCGGATTTTGGTCATTCAATTTTTTTGCTTCCGCCTGCTGATAATAATTTCCCCCTTCGATGTAATTAGGTGCTGAGCTTAAGCGGTAAGACCTAGTTGGTCATCTCGAGTTACTGCCGCTATCGCTCGGCCAGAAGTATTGGCCAATGTCTGCAATCTAAAAAAGTCTCCAAAAAAAACATCATCGAAGTCAGGCTTGCGCTCACGGTTGACCATGTAAACGGCCTTGCCAAAGAAGCCACCAACAATACTAGCTGCTTCGCTAGAACCGATCGAGAAAGTCAGAACGATCACTCTGATTGCATTTCTCGGCACATGAATCACTAGCAGCACCGTCGCAACGACCGCTTTGAAGATTGAATTTGGCGAAGGGCGAGTGAGTGAGTCTGTCAGCCCGATCAAAGCCCAAGTGACGGCCCCGCAGCGCCAATGCTTAGCTGTCACAGCGCACCCCGGAGCCACAAGCTGCGCTCGCCCTGCACATTGCCGCCAGTCAGACAATGATTCCGTCGACTGCACAGGCGCCTGTGATTGGCGAATAAAGCAGACAACTATCGCCTGGTGCATCGGAAAGCTTGAGTTATGTGCACTTTGATGGCTGCATTTACCAGATAATTTTACTTTAGAGCCAGGGAAACCGCGCCTTGCTCGTGCCCCACTATCGTTTTCCCTACCGCCTTTTTTTCGGCGAGCTTTCGGGGCTTCAGTCACCGCTGGTCAAAACGATCCCATTCTCAGCAACAATCTGCTCACCCGCGGCCAGGCCCTCGGTCAAAAGCCACCTGCGGCCAGCGCTCACCCGACCGATTTTGACCAGACGAGGCTCGCAAGCGAGCCCGCCCGTAGCCAGCGGCTTCGCCACCCACACGTGGGGCCGGCCGCCGATGTGCAAGACGGCGCGCTCGCCCACCCACAGCCCCGTGATGGGGGCTGCCTGAATGTGCAAACTGGCCGTCATGTCAGGCTTTAAGAGCAAATTGGGATTGTCGAGCGTACAGCGTACCTGCACCGTGCCGCTCTGTGGCTCCACGTTGGTAGCCACCCAGTCCACGGTCGTTTTCAGCGCCAGCTCCGGGTACGCAGTCACCCGCACCGTGGCATCGGCCTGGACCGCGAATCGGGCCGCGTCGAGCGCAAACACTTCGCCCACCGCCCACACGCTGCCAAGCGAGCCGATGGTGAAAAGGACAGGAGCGTCGCTGCCGGCGTCGACAGAACCCATCACTTCGGTGCCCAAAGTTACGCGCCGGTCGACCACCTTGCCGTCGATGGGCGCGCGCAACAGGTAGGTGTCGCCAAGGATCCGGTCTTTGGCCCCAAGGATGGCCTGCTTCTCGCGGGCCTGTCGCGCTGTGGCTTTGGCCTGCAGGCGTCTATTTTCGGCAGCCTCAAAGTCCTTGGTGGCCAACGCGTGTTGCGCAAAGAGGCCTTTCTGCCGCCAATAGTCGCGCTCGGCTGCCACTTCGTCGGCCGCCGCCGCCGCCGCATCGGCCAGCATGCTGCCCATCTGCGGGGCGTGCAGCGTGGCCAACACATCGCCCCGGGCCACTTTCGCGCCAAGCCCCGCCTCGATGCGCGCGAGCCGGCCACTCAGTGGGCTGACCACGTGGGCCACCTTGAGGTCGTCGAAGGTCAAGCGGCCCATCGCCACCACCTCGCTGGTGTCGACCGATGGGGCGACGGTGACTAGGGCCAGGCCAGCATGCGCCACTTCTTCTGCCCGCAAGCACCGGTGCCCTGGCGGACAGGCCTCGGCTGCGGATGGTGCAGGCGGGGGTGCAGGCTGGCAGCCAATGGCTCCAGATGCAGGTAGCAACAGCCAGCACAGCGTCAAACAGAAGCAGCCGCCTCTCTTCTGTGCCCTCATGAACCACTGCCCGCTTCCGCCCGCCGGCGGCGATGCTCGTAGAGCAGCACCAGCAAGGTGGGCTGTAAGATACGGGTCAGCAACGCCACCATCAGCGAGCCACCGATCACCACGATAGCGAGCGGTTTCTGCGTCTGCGAACCGATTCCGTGGCTCACTGCCGCTGGGCCCAGGCCCAGACAGGCCACGAGTGTGGTCATCAGCACCGGCCGAAAGCGCTTTTCGGCCGCGGCGCGAGCCGCTGCAACGACCGGTAGCCCCCGCTGAAGGTGCTCGGCCTGAAAGTAGGTGACCACCAAAATGGCGTCTTGAATAGCGATACCAAAAATGGACACGAAGCCCATGGCGGCCGACACGCTGAAGTGCTGCCCGCACAACAACAACGCCAGCAAGCCCCCCGTGCACGCCACGGGGATGTCGATCAGCACGATGCCCATGTCGGCCAAAGAGCCTACAGCGAAGAAGACCAGCAAACCGATCAGCACAAACGAGATGGGCACCACCAGCAGCAAACGCAGCTGTGCCGCTTTCATCTCGTTGGCCTCGCCCGCCCACGCCAGGCGGCTGCCAAGGGGCAGGGCAGCGTCGGTAACCACCCGGTGCTCGGCCTCTTTGATCGTGCTTGCCAAGTCGCGCCCGCGCACAGAGAACTTGATCGGCGCGTAGCGACTGCCGTTCTCCCGGTACACGGTGGTGGGCCCATCGCGTACTTCAATGCGGGCCACCTCGGCCAGCGGCACTTCGGCGCCCTCAGGGGTGGAGATGGTGATGTGGCGAATGGCGTCGATGGAGCTGCGGTAGGCTGGCAGCCAACGCACCACCAAATCGAACCGCCGCTCGCCCTCATACACCGCCGTTACCGCCGTGCCGCCCACCGCGCCCTGCACCACGGTGTCGACGTCGCCGGTGTTGAGGCCATACCGGGCGCACGCTTTGCGGTCGGGCGTGATCTGAATGGCAGGCTGCCCAAGCGAGCGAAACAGGCCAAGGTCGGCGATACCTGGCACCGTGCGCAGCACTTGCACGATGCGCTCGGCCAAAGCCTCATTTTGTACCAGATCGCTGCCAAAGACCTTAATGCTATTTTCGCCTTTGACGCCGGCCACGGCTTCTTCGACGTTGTCGCTGATCATCTGTGAGAAGTTGAACGACACCCGCGGAAACTCCGCCAACAGCCGCGCTTCCATCTCGGCCACCAGCAACTCTTTGGTCATGCCAGGCCGAAATTCATCAAATGGCCGCAGCGGCGCAAAAATCTCGATGTTGTTGAGGCCGGTGACATCGGTGCCGTCGTCGGGCCGTCCCATCTGCGACTGAGCGAGCAAAACCTCGGGAAAAGCGCGCGCGTTGGCGTCGCAGGGCACATTCATGTCACTCGAGCAGCCGCGCACGACCCGCCTCAGCTTGCTGGCCATCTGCGCGCTCTGTTCGAAAGAGATGCTCGTCGGCAAAGTAGCGCGTAGCCAGATGTTGCCCTCTTCGAGCTTTGGCATGAACTCGCCACCAAGCAGCGGAAACAATACAGCTGAGCCAACGAGCGGCACCACACGCACAAGCGCTGCCGCTCTGGGATGACTTAACGCCCAGTTAAAAGCTGGCTCATAGAGCGCGTGCAGGGCGTCGAGCACCCGGCTTTTGGGCTCGACAAAGTCTGCTTTCAGAGCGCGGGCAGTGAGCACAGGGGTGAGGGTGAGCGCCAAAACGAGCGCGCTCAAAATGGCAAACGCGTAAGTGCGCGCCATGGGCTCAAAGATAATGCCAGCCACGCCAGGCATGGTGAACAGGGGCAAAAAGGATACTGCAATGATGCCGGTGCTAAACAGCATGGGCCGGCCAACCTCGCTGGCGGCCGCCAGCACCCGCTCAGACATCGTGCCTCGGTGGTGCAGGCCCAGGTGATGGAAGACGTTCTCCATCATGATGACGGTACTGTC
Source organism: Dipteris shenzhenensis (assembly GCF_047967505.1). Taxonomy (NCBI): domain Eukaryota; kingdom Viridiplantae; phylum Streptophyta; class Polypodiopsida; order Gleicheniales; family Dipteridaceae; genus Dipteris; species Dipteris shenzhenensis. The sequence goes on along the minus strand of NW_028239361.1, from coordinate 22,506 downwards.
GACAACAATGCCGAAATCGACCGCGCCAAGAGAGATGAGGTTGGCGCTGGTGCCCGTGGTAACAAGCCCAATGAACGCCACCATGAGCGCCAGCGGGATGTTGAGGGCTGTGATGATGGCCGCGCGCAAGCTGCCCAAAAACAAAAATAACACCAAGAGCACGAGGGCGATGCCGGTCAACGCATTTTCGAGCACGGTGTGCGTGGTGAGCGTCACCAGCGCACCACGGTCGTAGTAGGGCAAGATGCGCATGCCAGGCGGCAACAGCCCCTCGCGTTCGATGCGTGCCAGCTGATGGTGCAGGCCGAGCAAGGTAGCCGGCGTCTCCTCGCCAAACCGCATCAGCACTGTGCCCTGCACGAGATCGGCGCGGTCGTCTTGGCCCACCATGCCGAGCCGCGGCGCCGCGCCCACATGCACGTCAGCCACGTCGCGTACCCGCACCGCCACATTGTCGTCTTGTTTGACCACCACGTCGGCCACGTCCGATACGCCGCGCAGCATGCCGAGGCCGCGCACATCGAACGACTGTTCTCCGATAGACAGCCGCTGCCCGCCTACGTTGAGGTTGGCGTTGGCCAGCGCGGCCTTGAGATCTCCGAGCGAGGCGTGGTGACTGCGCAGCCTAAGCGGGTCGACCGACACATGAAATTGCTTGGTTTCGCCGCCATAGCTCGTGACGTCGATGACGCCTGGCACCTCCCGAAAGAGTCGTTCCAGCAAAAAGTCTTGCGTGGCCTTCAGCGCGGCAAGCGGGTAGCCCTCGCCCTCCAATGTGTAGCGAAAGATCTCGCCAGTGGCGTTGGTGGGCGACAACGTGGGTTGGATGCCGAGCGGCAAGTTCACAAATTGTAGCCGGTTGATGACCTCTTGCCGAGCACGCCCGTAGTCGGTCCCATAGGCAAAATAGCACTTCACGTCGCTCAAGCCGAACAACGACTGGCTGCGCCGGTAGGTGAGGCGCGGCATGCCCGCCAGCGCCACCTCGACCGGCACGGTCACGTAGCGTTCCATCTCCTCGGCGCTTAGGCCATCGGCCTGGGTGACCACCTCGATCATTGGTGGCACAGGATTTGGGTAGGCCTCGATGTCGAGCTGGCTGTAAGCAAACAGGCCGGCCACGCCGAGCCCAAGCGCCGCCAGCAGCACAAGGCCCGGCAGCGCCAGCGCCTGGCGGACAATGCGGGCGATCATGGGCCGTCCTCGGCGGTGGCTGCCCGATGCGCTGACGCCTGGCCGGCCAGCGCCGTCAGCAAACAGGCGCTGCCTTCAGCCACCACCTGTTCGCCTACCCGCAGCCCAGCTAGCACCACACGACGCGCACGGCCTGGCTCTGGCCTGGCCGCGATGGCAGCCGAGAACGTGCGCTCGTGAGGACGGCGACTGTGCATCACCACCTCTTTGGCGCCCGCGAGCGCGGTCGACTGGGCACCGATGCTGTTGTCATCGAGCTCGATTGGCCGCAGCGCGAACGTGGCGGCCGCATCGCCAACGTTTCCTTGCTGCGCGACAAAGACGTAGGGCTGTTGATCCACAAACACTACGCCGCCGGTAGGCACCGTCAACGGCGCTCTGGTTTTGGCGCCGATGTCGAGCACAACGCGCATGTTGGGACGAAGGTTGCGCTGCACATTGTTCACCACGCAGCGCACCTTTAGTGTGTGGCTTAAAGGATCTAAGACGTCGGCCACAAAGTCGACCGTGCCCTGCACCAAGCTGCTGCGGCGTTCGCTCACTTGGCTCTCTCTGCTTGGTCCCGCAGAGACATCCTTCGGCCCGGCACCAGGCGGCTGAGACAAAGGTGTGGGCGACACGTCCTTGCCGGGCGCCAAGCGGCTCGCTTCTGGCACCACGGTGGCTGCATCGGTGCGAACGGTGGCGGTGGCGCCAACAGCGACCCGGGCCACTTCGTTTTCTGGCAGCTGAGCGAGCAGCCACACTGAGTTGAGGTCGGCCACGGTGAACAGGGGCGTGGTGGACCCGCCACTGTATTGGCCTCTGACCTGGCTGCCGAGGCCTACGTCGCGGCCAACGACCTCGCCGTCCATGGGGCTGCGGAGGATAAAATTGCGCTCCGTGCCCTGCTTGCCGCCCGTCAACAGGGCGTATTGCTCGCGGGCGCGGCGCTGCTCGGCCAACGCGCGGCGCTGGGCGTCGCGGGCCAAATCGCGATCGCGGGCGCTGGCCGCAGCCTGCGCAAACAGGCGGTCTTGCCGCACTGCTGCTTCTTGCGCCGCGATGAGCGCCGCGGACGCACGGTCCAAGTCGGCCTTGGCCCCGGCCATGTCGGCGCTCGTGAGCACCGCCAACGGGTCGCCCGCGGCCACTTTTGCACCAAGGGGGGCGATGATGGCGCTCACCTGGCCGGTTACCGGCGAAAACACCCGCGCCAGCCGCGCATCGTCGTAGGCCACGGTCCCAAGGCTCGAGATGGGCGCGTCGATGGTCTGCGCCGCCATGACCTCGGTGCGCACATGGCAGGCCGCTTGCTCTTTGCTGGCCAGCACGACTCGGCTGGGGTCGTAGGGCACTGTGGCGGCCGTTGGCGCTGCGTGGGCAAGCGCCGCAGCGACGGCCACCCCGGCCCATTGGGCCGCCACGCGCACGCACAGGCTTCGCAAAATTGGTCGCTCCTCGGGCGCCGGCCGACAGTGGCCAGTGGGGCGTCTGCGACGATGCCAAAAGCCTGCCAGCAAACGCAAAAGCCGCGGCGCTTGGTCCGATTGATTTGGCAAGGCGACAGGCCCTTGCTATGGGCAGCGCGCTCACTTGGCCCCCGCTGGTTCCACGTGGGCTCCGACGTGCCTCTGGCGAAAGCTGCCGATTGCGATGAACGTTTTGTTTGCTCTGTTTGTTCGCCCCTTGCTTCAGCGCGTGCTGCTGCTCGCCCCGCGCCGCCTGGCGACTGCTTGCCTCTCGCTGAGTCTCACGCTGTGTTGGCTGCCGTTGGCGTGGGCAGCCGACACCACGCCGCACTCCGCGCCCACCGCCACGCTCACTTACGATGCGCGCACAGTGAGCATGGCCGCGGCCGCGGTGGCTGCGGCCACCGGCAGCTCATCGAGCCTGCACAACCCCGCGCTGCTCACCCGCATCAAGCAGCGCTCAGGCTCGCTCACCTTCACACCCTACTTGGTGCGGCTGTCGGCCCCCTTTCGCTTCGGCAACGGCACCCTGGTGCAAAAAGAGAGCGGCGTGTTGTTCGGGCCTTTTTTGCAGCTGGGCCTAGCACTCAGGCTGCACCCCCGCGTGGTGGTGGGCATGAATGGCTTTGTCACCGGTGCCGCGGGCGGCACATTTGCCAAGGTTCCGCTCGACGCCTTCAGCCCTGATGCAGCGCGCGGCGTGGTGGGCAACGTTCACGTCGGCCAGTTTGCCGGTGAGCTCCAGGTGCCGGTCGCCGTTGAGGTGACGCCCTGGTTGAGCCTTGGCGCGGCCTATCGACTGACGCAGGCCTACACGTTTGCCGACGTGTTCAAAAGCAATGGAGCCAAGCTCGCCAGCACTTCGCTGCGGGGCCTGCACGTGGCGGGCTGGCAGGTGGGCGCCACCGTCCGTGCCGGCCAATACGTCACGGTCGGTGCGGGCTTTCGTTCGGCTGTAGCGCTCGACCTGTCGGGCTCGCGCACCGTTTACCCCAACGAGCCGATTGGCGACGCACTCAAGCGCGGCTATCGCTCGCCACACCAGGCCCGGTTGGGCGTAGCGTTCACGCCGCCCTTTTTGCGCTCGCTGTTGCTTTCGGTCGAGGGACACAGCGAGCTGTACCGGCTGCTCGACCAGCGCGAGCGCAACACCTTCGGCGGCGCACTCGGCGCTGAATACAACCTCTTGTCCTGGCTCGATGTGCGTGCGGGCTTCGGCGCGGCCTCGCAGCCGGTGCGCGCGGCCATGGCCGCGCCCATCGCGCCACCACCAGGCATGGGCTACAGCCTCACCGCTGGCGCGGGCGTCAAATTACGGGAGTGGCACCTCGATGCAGCCGCCGCCTATGCGGTGAGTGGCGAGCAGGTGAAGCAGCACGTCGATGCTGGCCGCTATGCCGCTGAGGGCTTTGTTGGCTCCATCTCGGCCACGTACACGCTGTAAAATGGCCAACCGCATGAGACAGCGATGGGCCGCGCTGTGGACCGCGCCGTTGCTCACGCTCAGCGTGGCCACACTTTTGCTGCTACTCGGCCTACAAGACGCGGTGCGGCTGCCCGTGTTCGCCAACGTGTCTTACCTGCTGCCCGAGGCCACTCGCTCGGTGCAGGATCTGCGCAACCTAGAGAAACGCGCGCAGGTCCTCGGCACGCTGATGGTGGCCGTGGCCGGCGACGACCAAGAGGCACGCGCGGCCGTGGCGAACCAGCTCACAGCCGGCCTCACAGCCCTTGGGCCAAGCAACATCGCTTTTCTCACTGCCGATCGGCAGGTGGCCCACCGCTTTGCCTTCGACCACCGCTTTTTGCTGGCCAGCGTGGCCGATCTGACGGCCGCCAAGCAGGCGCTGCCGGCCCTACTGCAGACGATGCGCCAGCAAAAGCACGCTTTGGCGCTCGACTTTGAGTCGGCCGAGACTGCGCCACCAAAACAGCCGGCCACAAACACAGTGAGCCACGAAGAATCAGCGGCCCTCATCGCGCGTTTGCAGCAGCTCGAACGCGACGCCAACAAGCCACAGCCGCTCGTCAGCCAAGACGGCAAATTGCAGCTCATCATCGTGCAGACGCCATTCGCTGCCGGCTCGACCAAACAAAGCGCGGCGCTGCTGACCCAGGTGCGAAGCCTGGTGGCCGCGGCGACCGCTGGCCGTCAGAGCGTTGCGGTAGGCCTTGCCGGCGACGTGGTGAGCAGCGTGGAAGAAGAGCGCGCCATCTTGGCCGGCGTGTTGCAATCGACCGTGCTCACCCTCTTGTTGGTTGGTGCTGGGCTGTATTTGTTTTTTCGTTCCGTGTACGCCACAGCTGCCCTCACGTTTGCGCTCCTTGTGGGCACGGTGTTGACCTTTGCCGCCACGCGGCACGTGGTAGGCCACCTCAATCTCGCGACCGCGTTTCTCACGTCTATCGTTCTTGGCAATGGCATCAATTTTGGCATCATGCTGCTTGGCCGCTACGTCGAGTGCATGCCCCACGCCGCTTCGGCCAACGACGCCTGCCACGAGGCTGTGGCCACCAGCTGGCGCGGCACCTTGGGCGCGGCCATCGCTGCCAGCGCCGCCTACTTTTCGCTCACCGTCACTGCCTTTCGCGGCTTCTGTGACTTTGGCATCATCGCCAGTGGCGGCATGCTGCTCAATTGGTTGGCCGCATACCTCATCTTGCCGCCGCTGCTGGTCTACGGCCACCAGCGCGGCTGGCTGTCGCCGCAGCCCTCACCGCCCATCGGCCCGCTACTCACGCGCCTTGTGCCGGCGCCTGGCCGCACACGGGGCATTCTGGCCCTGGCGCTCGTTGCGGTCAGCGTTGGGCTTGGCGGCCACTACCTTGCACAGCGCCCCTTCGAACAGGACTTTCGCAACATCCGCAGCGACAGCAGAGCCTTACAAAACGAGCAAGGATGGATGCGGCGCATCGACGAGGCGTTTGGCAGCGGCATTTCGGGGGGCTTTGTGCTCGCCACCAACAGCCACGAGGCCAGCTACACCCTGCTGATGAAGCTGCGAGCAGCCCAAGAACAGCTTACAAGCGGTGCGCAGACAGACACGGGGCCCCTGTTCGGCCGCCTCTCGAGCCTCGACGACTGGCTGCCGCACGACGTTGAGGCCAAGCAAAAGCTGCTCGCCGACCTGCGTCACTCGCTTACCCACGTGGACCGCACCGGCTTGCCCAAAAAGGCGCAGCACCTGCTCTGCATGCTCACGCCTCCTGAGGACGTGACAACATGGGGCGCGGCCGACGTGCCAAACGAGCTGGCATGGCCCTACACTGAGCTCGACGGCACCCGCGGCCGGCTCATCCTGGCCAGCAGCCATGCGTCGTACCGCATGTTTTGCCAGCGCGATTTGCTCGCTTTTACCGACCGCGTGCGCGGACTTGAGCTTGGCGACGACGTCGCGGTTGGCGGCTCGGCCTTTGTGTTTGCCGACATGGTCAAACTCGTGGCCAAAGATGGGCCAAAAGCCACGCTTGCTGCGGCGCTCAGCGCTTGTGCCACCATCGTCTTGCTGCTTGGGGCCACGCGCTACGCGCTGTGTACGCTGGTCGCAAGCGCCACGGGCGTGCTGCTGATGCTCGCTGGTTGTTCTGCACTTGGCCTGAAAATTAACTTTCTCGACTTCGTCGCGCTGCCCATCACCATCGGCATTGGCATCGACTATGCCGTGAATTTGGCCGCGCGCGCGCGCGAGGAAGGCCCCGGCCGCGCCATGGCGGCGCTCGAGGGCGCCGGCGGGGCCATCTGCCTCGCATCGTATACCACCATCATTGGCTATGGCTCGATGTTGTTGTCGAGCAACCGTGGGATCCGATCGTTTGGACACGCAGCGATCTTGGGCGAGTTCACCTGCTTGCTGGCGGGGCTCTGGCTGACACCTATCTTACTTGACTGGCGGCGAAAGCGCCTCTTACGGCAATAGGGTAGATAGTAAACACTGCCGATATAGCGGCACAACCAGGAAAGACTTCCTCTACCAGACTCACAAAGCACGCCTTGGGCGGATACAATTGTCTGTGACGGATTCTTTTCTATACTTCTGACTTTTCGCTCGGTAACCAAAGAGTTGTGCTACTGCACAACTCACTTTGCCATCCTCAGCTCTCACTTTCGCCGCTCTGCAAAGCAATTGGACTAAAAAGATCTAGGTGAGATCTGGTGCGTGAAAGTAGCTCTGATCAACGATGCGCATCCATCTTTCATCGCGCTTGACGCAGTTTCATTCAAGATTGGGCGCAGGCATGTCTGGCACGCTGTGCCACACCTTTTTGTCAGCCATCGCATAGAATAGGCTCTGTGGCCGCAATCGCTGTCTATTGGAAGAACTTTATACGCTTTGCCACAACTTACCTAGGCTGAACCTGCCCGCCACCACAAAGCCAGCTACGGCAAGCACCGGCAAGATCTGAATCAGATGATAAGCAACGGCAAAGCCCATGGCCTGAGCCGGATCAGCGCCAAAGGCTGCAAGCGCAACCGAGGAAGCGAGTTCCATCGTTCCGACATGGCCCGGTGTGCTGGGCATGGCGATGGCCAGATTGATGGCCAACAGCACCACTGGGGCAGCACTCGCGTTCAAGGGGAGGCCCACGCCGCGCGCGACCAGCAGCACCAACCAGGCGTCGGCCAGCCAACCTAGCAGGCAACCAGCAAAAGCTGCACACCAGCTGAGTAGCGATGCCTGCGGCACGGCTGCGAGCCATGGCCAACGACGCGCCAGGCGACGACGCGAGTGAACGAGCGCAAACAGTAGGCCAAGCGCCACGGCGGCAAGGCCGAGCGAAGGAAGCCAGGCGTGCTGCAACCACAGCGGGCGAGCAGGTAGAAAGAGCACACTCATTGACAACAACAAAACGAGGCCAAGCAAGTTGAGCAGTTTCTCGGCGACGGCCAAGCCGATGGCTTCTTGCGGCGGCACACCAATTCGCTCGCGCAGCCACACCACGCGCAACGCTTCGCCCGCGCGCAGCGGCAAGATGATGTTGGCCGCGCCGCTCTCTAAGTGAATGGCAGAAAGCCGCCAGGGCGAAACGTAACGGTGTTTGCGCATGAGCCACCACCAACTCGCGCCTTTCGCCAGCAAGTTTGTGAGCGCACACACGCCGCCGAGCAGCAAGACTGTGCTCGGCAGGCCGCGCAGGCGAGCCACCATGGCGGCGAGGTTGAGCTCATAGAGGGCAAACAGGCAGCCCAGGACCACCGCCGCCTGCCAGCTACGCCGCAGCCACATCGACCTTGTTCCCCACCTAGGCGGCGGCGCTAGGCGAGGCGGCAGAACATCGGAGGACTTGGAGTCGGGCTGCAAGTGGGCGCATCCTGCGAAAAGACGAAAGCGCCAGCGAGCCGATGCCGGCTCCCCGCGCTAGGCCGCCTTGTTTAGCACACCTTGGCCGCTCTGGCCTGTGGCCTCGCGTGAAAGAGCGCAAGGCACCGGCCGCAGCGAGGAAAAACCGTTGACGTCGCCCTTTCTGCCCCCGGCCACCTGCCTGCAGGCGGCCAAGCCAAATGGACCGCAGTTGGGCGTGGTAGCTGCGCTGTCGACGCTCCTTGCCGACGACGCTCGCCCGCTGGCGTTCGTTGGCGGGGACCCGACCACCCTGTGGTGGGCCAACGCGGCCTTCTTGCGCGCCTGCAGCGGCCGTGTGCGCGTGGGGGCAACGCTCGGTCCCCTGCAGCCCTGCCGGGCCACTGCCGATGGGGACACGGATGCGTGCACCCTTACGCTGCCAACCGCCGCTCATTCCGACCAAGCTGACCCCGCCCTGGTTTGCTACTTGCGTACGTGTTGCGCCGCTGACGGCAGCGTACTTGGGCGCATCGTCGAGACCACGGCGGCTCCCCCAGCCGCCCGCGCCGCCGCAAGTGACTTCGGCCGCACGCAAAGGCCGTTTCGTCGCTTTGCACATGATCTGCGCAACGCGCTTGGCGCGGCCAAGCTAAGCATCGACCTGTTGCTGCGCAACGCGTCCGTGGCAGGCCGGCCGCGACAAAAAGCCGAGCGCGCATCCTTGGCCCTCGACCAGGCCGACCAACTCATCACCAAATACGCCGACTTGCGCCACTTGCTGGCGAGTGAGGCGTTGCCGCTGCACCGCGAGCAAGGCGCGCTGGCTGACGTCGTCCACACCGCCATCGCCTCCCTGCCGCAAAAAGTGCAGGTGCGTACGGAACTTCACCTCGCCGCCAAGGGCGAGGGGCGCTGGGACGAGACCTATGTCGCCCGCGCGCTGTGCGCCCTGATAGACAACGCCGTGCGCCACGGCCGCGAGCAAGCCAAGATTGCAATCACGCTACGCCCAGGCTCTGAAGGATTCACGCTGGCCGTGCGCAGTGTGAATGCAGCGCTTGCCCTAGCTCCAACCGCTGTGGCCAGCGAGCACCACACGTCGCGCGCTTCGCATCCGCCGCTGGGGCATGGCCTGGCGCTGGCGCAGGCGGTTGCAAATGGCCACGGCGGCCACGTCACGTTGCAACAAGAAGACGGCCACACCGTATGTTGCTTGCACCTACAGCCAAGTTTCGCTGCCCAACAATGAGGCAATGTGCCAAACCGTTCTCCACGCCCGCTCGCTTGCCGTCGCTGTTGCGAAGCACCAGTCAACGCCACCCGCCTGCGCTTCCTCAGCCAAAATCCTCGCCGTAGCTTATGGCCACGACTGCGGTTTTCACCTTCCGGGCGGCCACCTGGTGACGCTGCTTGACGCTGCTCGCAAGACTCATGGCAAATGAGCGGGCGTGTAGGGCGCAATGGCGCGCAGCGTGTCGCACCTAGCGCAAGCGGCCTTAGGTCGTCTCGATTTCATCGAATTTCCGGTCTTTGCGCCTTTATCGCCGTCACGCGCCTTACGCCATTTACCATTCACGTGCGCTTGCAGGTGCGCACCTGCCTAACTTCCGCTACCCTGCTCTTGCTCGGCTTTGGCGCGGCGTGGCTTGCCTGTCGCGAACATGGACGAAGCAGATAATTCTTTTTGTCATCGGCGCGGCAAAGCTGCGCTGGTTGTTGGACGCACCGCATGAGCAGCATCAATTTTGCCCCTTACTCCGCCTACCAGCCCAGCAATGTAGCGACCATTGACTCGCCTACTCAGGCCACTGTCACGTCGCAGCAGGTGCAAAACGCCAGCACAGGACTCAACAGCCTCAACGCCGACCTGACTACACTCAGCGCACACGCAACCAACTATCGCTCGGTAGAGAACAGTTTGCAGGGCCTGCTCGGCCTGGCACGGCAATTCACCGATGGCAGCGCTGTGGCCCAGCTCGGCGCCACCAGCAGCAGCCCACAGGTGTCGGCCACAGTCGGTGCAGGAGCGGTTGCGGGCACCTACGCGGTGGCCGTGAGCCAACTCGCAGCGGCGCAGAGCAATCAATCTGGCAGCGTGGGATCGGCCACGGCCGCCGCCAACGAAGGCAGTGGCACGCTCGGGATCAGCGTGGGCAGCGGTGCCGAGGTGGACGTCAACGTCACCAACACCATGAGCCTTAACGACATCGCCGCGGCCATCAATGGCGCGAGCGCGCAGGTTTCTGCCTCGGTCATCAGTACGCCAGCTGGCTATGCCCTCGCGGTGAGCGGCACCAATACCGGCGCCGCCAACAGCATCACGTTTACTGACCACGGCACATCGCTCAACTTGGCCGCCACCATGACCCAAGCGGCACAAGACGCCAACTACACCATCAACAACCAAACCTTTCACAGCGCCAGCAACACGCAAGCACTCGGGCTGAAAGGTGTCGCGCTCGCCTTCAATGGCACCACAAGCAACGCGACTGTCACGGTGAGCGGCAACGCAGCAGCCGTACAAACTTCAGTGGCTGCGTTTGTGAGCAGCTACAATACGGTGGTCAGCAGCCTAAACGCTGCAGTCAACAGTGGCACCAATGGCGCAGATTCGCTGTTGCGCACGTTGTCGGGCGCACTGGCCAAAGCCGTGGGCAGCATCACGAGCGGCAGCAACCAAGCCTACAATGGCCTGGCGAGCATCGGCGTGACGACCAATGCCGACGGCACGTTGGCCGTCAGCAACAATGTGTTGAGCGCCGCGAGTGCCAACAACGCCGGCAGTGTCGGCGCTTTGCTCAGTGGCCAAAGCGACGGCGCCTCTGGCATCGCCGCCGCCATCGCCAACGTGGCCAATGCCTTTGCCGAGCCCGGCGTTGGCGTGTTGGACCAAGTGGCCAGTGGCGACGCCCGGGCCACCCTGCAACTGCAGCGCGACATCGCCAGCGCACAACATTCGGTGGACGACGTAAGCAAAAGTGCGATGCAGCAATATGTCGACCTGCAGGTCGTGCTGAGCCAGCTCAACGGGCAAGCGATGGCCGTGCAAACGTTGACAAGTCACCTGAGCGTGCCAACGGTCGCCTCGTTCTAGCGAGAATTGCGGTTGTGCAGGTCGCCCGCGGGCAGCCCAGTAGGGCGACTGCCGCGCGCACAAGATTGGTCGCACGACCCCGTGCCAGCCAGGAGTACAATGCATGAGCAAAGCCATTGATGTTGTTCGCGCAGCCGCCGATGCCGCTGACCGCGCGCCCGTTCGCCAAACGTTGCCAACAAGTGCTTCGCGGGCCGCTGTAAGGCCAGCCGAGGACCGGGTCGACGTGGTCGCCCTGGGCCCCGCCAACAGCGTGGCCAAGGCGAACCACCTGTCGGCTGCCACCTACCGGCGCAACCACGAGCAAAGCAGCAGGGCGGACAGCGCCACTGAGGGTGAGCTGGCGCGGCAGCGCGGCGCCGAGGGCTACAACACGGCCATGCGCTCGGTGCAGCGGCGCTTCAAAACCACCCACGCCTACCGCGAGGGCCATGGCCCGATGAGCGGCGGCGCGCAGGCGCAAGCAGGAGCGCTCGTCGGCGGGGTGAACCTCAAAGACGCCGATGGGCAGCTCGGTCTTGACCCTGTGAGCACTGCAAGCGGCAACAGCGAGCTGTCCTTGCCCGCCGCTGCCCAGGGACCCCTGGCCATGGCGGTCGCAGCCAGCCTCCCCCCGAGTGCGCCACTGCTTGGGGCGCAGGCAGCGCCGCAGCCCTCGCAAGATGATCTTGTGCGGGTGCGTCGGCCCCAGGGTGCGCCTCGAACCTAAACGGCTTGGCCTCCGGGCCGGTGCGCCCAGCTAACGCACTGCAGCAGGCTGCCAAACCCTGCTGCGTCAAGTGCCCAACTTTGTTAACCCGGCCGCTGTAGGGGCGGGTAGACAAAGACATGAATAGAATATGGACTGAGCGCACCGGCCGCGTCCCCCGCGGCCGCGTGCGCCACCTCATTGCTCGCAAAGGCGCCCTGCTGGCTTGGCTGACGTTGGCCGCCTGTGGCGCGCCGATGGCGGTGGAAACGGTGGGCGCGGCGGACCGCGCTAGCGCGCCAGCGACCAGTACAGCTGCCGCAACGCCCGCCGAGGGCGCCACCACGGGCACGACTGCAGATCCGCAGGCCACATCGCCAGCCACCACGGCGGGCGCCACCAACCCCAACAGCGTGGCCACTCCCTCTGGCCTACAGCAAAGCGGCACCGGCTGGCAGGGGGATGTGGACGTGGCTGCCACGTCGGCGCAATATCAAGCACTCAGCCTCGACGGCCTGTTGGCCACAAACAGCGGGCTCGCCCAAACGTTGAAAAAGTTGCCGGCAGTGCAAGCGGCGTTGCGCGCCGTGAGCGCCGAAACCGGCGTACCGAGCGGCCTGTTGGCTGGCCTGGCCTATCAGGAAAGCAGTTTCGACGTTCTGGCGGTGTCACAAAACCCAGACGATCCTGACGAACGAGATGTGGGCCTGACGCAGGCTGACGCGCGCGACTTTCAGGGCACGACTTGGCAAGATCCCGCCACCAACATTCGCAACTGCGCTACTCGGTTGCTCGCAAGCCGTAACAAATTTAACAGTTGGGGCGCGGCGTTGCGGGAGTGGAACTCCGGCGAGCAAGAAGTTCACCTCGACAACCTCGGCAATGAAAACAACGCAACCGATCCGAATTACGTCAAAGAAATCTTGGCCAAGCACTGCATGGGACTTGACTAGCAAGACCACCAACAGAATTGCGGGCTTTCTCGCTCAGCTACCTCGTTGTGCAAATAAGTCCGCGAATTCCCGCTGAATTGGCTCGAGTTCGCAGAGTTGCCTGAATTGGCGGCCAACGAACACAAGCGCGCAGCAGCCCTTTGCGCTACTCTGAGGGCCATGTCGTGTCCCTCTGCTCCCAAACCTTACCGTGTTCGCACTGTCGCCCTCTTGTTGGCCTGTCTTCTTCGCGCAAGCTTGCCTCACCACGTGCCCAAACATGTCTCAGTCATCTCTCGCCACGGCATCCGCCCCTTGCGCTGCCGCTGTGCTTCGCGCGGCGTTGCCGTAAGCGGCAAGCCACGCCGGCACCGCTAAGCGCAGGCTGAAGGGCTTGTTCGCTGGCCGCGCCAGCCAAGGCGCCACCGACGGTGGCGAGTGTATACCCCATAAGTCCCCTAAGGCCGCCTTTTCGCGGGCCACTGACCGCAAACGATCGGTCGTTTTTGGCAAGCCCACCGCTTTGCCTTAGACTACGTCAGCACCGCCTTTGGCGTGGAAACGGCCCAGGACAGCATGTCTTCGCCATCATCGTTGCACGCCACGGGTGAGCAACGGCGACGAGGCGTTGGTCGTTGGCTCGCTGCCTGCGCGCTGCGGCTCACCTTTTTTAGAGGACATCATGGCGCAAATTACCCGCCGCAACTGCTTGCTTTCTTTTCTCTTTGGCGCAGGCGGCGTTGGGCTTCGCTCGCTCATCACTGGCATCCCCATCCACGTGCTGCAAAATCCGCTCGGCAGCACGGCGCATGCGCAGACTGCCCCCTCCGCGGGCAAAACACCGCAGTTCATTCTGTTTAGCACCTCGGGCGCAGGGGATCCGGTCAACGCCAACGTGCCGGGCACCTACGACGACCCCAACATCGCCCACAGCACCGACCCCTCCATGGCGTCGACGGCCATTACGATGGGCTCGCAGACCGCCAAAGGTGCGCAGATTTGGAGCACACTGCCGACGACGATGCTCGCGCAGACCTCCTTTTTTCACCACCAAACCATGACGGCTGGCCACGGCGATGAAGGCCACATTCTGAAGTTGTCCGGCGCTACTGCCTCCGACGAGATGCTGGTTTCCGCCCTCGCCAACGTACTGGCGCCTACCCTTGGCACCATCCGCAAGCAGCCCATCAACCTTGGCAGCGACCTCATCACCAGCGGCGGCGCGGCCCTGCCATCCTTTTCGCCCGAGAGCTTGGCCTCCACTTTGTCGCTGCCCAAAAGCCCCATCGCCGACCCAAATCTCGTGGCCCTGCGCGACAAGACGTTGGACGACATTTACACGCTCACTAAAAAGAATGGCAAAAGCTTTCAGCTCAGCGCTATCGACCAGTATGCCCAGAGCCAGAACCAAGTGCGCGACATTCAAAGAAACGTGCTCACGCAATTGACGGCCATCAAAGGCAACGATCCGAAGTCGCAGACCAGCGCTGCCATTATTCTGATGCAGCTGAAGGTGGCGCCTGTGGTGGTGGTGAGGCTGCCCTTCGGTGGCGACAACCACGGCGACGCAGGCTTCAATGGCCAAGAAGTGCCGCAACACAAAATTAGTGTGCCGATTTTGGCCGGGCTGCCAGCAGCTTTTCAGGCCGCAGGCATTGGCGGCAAAGTGACTTTTGCCAATGGCAATGTGTTTGGCCGCAACTTAGGCAAAGCCATCACCACCCGTGGCCGAGACCACAACCCCAATCACGCGGTGAGCATCATCAGTGGTCCAAATGTGGTGGGCGGTGTGGTCGGTGGCGTACTGGCCGACAAGTCGGGCGACGGCCACTCCGCGACCGGCATCAATTCAACGACTGGCGCCTCGGATGCGAGCGGCGACATCGCTGCTACAGACACCCTGGCCTCATTTGGCAAAACACTGGCGGCCGCCGTCGGCGTCACCTCGACGCAGGTGGATGGCATCATTCTGAGCGGCAAAACTGTAGCCGGCGCCATCGCCCCCTAATCTCGATTTACGCCTACTGCCCGCGACCAAAGGACGACCTCATGCCTACATGTTTTCAGCGGCCATTGCGCATGCCGCGCTTTGTTTTGTCTTGTTTGCTGCTTGCTGGCTGCCAGAGCGGCATCTCGTTTCAGACCGATGGCGCGGCCGGCGGCAGCAGCGGTGCAGGCGCCGGCGGCGGCGTTGGTGCCACGGTGGCGCCCTCGGCATCCTTTGCTGCCCTGCCACCCACGAGCTACGTCAACAAAGTGAAAACCATTCTCACGGGGCTGCCGGCCACCGATGCGGAAATTGCCCAGGGCGGCAAAGATGCAGCGGGCATGCGCAGCCTGGTGACCACCTGGCTCGCGACGCCAGCCAGCAAGCAAGTGCAGCAAGATTTTATCGCCAGTGCGCTGCAGCAGTCTGAGCTCACCGCCGAGATGTTTTTGGACACTTTTGGCGACGGCAAGCACGCTCCCACCCCCGAGCTGGTGCAGAACTTGCGCGAGAGCATGGCACGCACAGCGTTGGCGTTTGATAGCGAGGGCCAGCCCTTTACGGCCGTCGCCAACACGCAAAAATTCATGATGACCACGGCCATGATGTCTTGGCTGGCCCTCGCCGACGTGAGCACTGCCGATGACAATGGCAAGATAACCAACCGCTTGCTGGCCGCCAACCCCACCTTTGGGCCAACGTTGACGGCTGCCACCGTGCAAACATCCGCCTCGGTGGACCCCAAGAGCGCGCAGTACAGCAGCGTACAGATCGCAGATTTGGCCAAGATCTGGGCGGCGGCAGGCAACAATGCCGGCAAATGCGCGGCCACCGATCCCATCACACCAGC
Source organism: Dipteris shenzhenensis (assembly GCF_047967505.1). Taxonomy (NCBI): domain Eukaryota; kingdom Viridiplantae; phylum Streptophyta; class Polypodiopsida; order Gleicheniales; family Dipteridaceae; genus Dipteris; species Dipteris shenzhenensis. The sequence continues at coordinate 7,028 of NW_028239361.1, read as the reverse complement.
TATGCTGCAGGCCTTCTACACCGCCCAAGGGACGGCCGCTGGGATGTACATGGCCATTAGCGGCCAGTCTTTTTCGTTCAAAGATGGCGGCGTAACTTGCACGTCCACCGGCACGCAGTCGCCGCTGTATACCGCCAAAGACTACAGTGATTGGCGCATGGTCACCGTCAGCAACGCCCAGGGCGCCATGCCGCCGGCTTTTTGGGACCTCGACACCCTGCGGCAGGCTTCAAGCCTATCTTTGAGCCTGCCCCAAGTTGGCTACTTCACCACCCCATCGTTCTTGGCCCAGTGGCGGACCAACACGAGCAACCAGTCGCGCGTAACGGCGAACCAGACCCTCATCACCGGGCTCGGCTTTCAAGTGGACGGCTCGGACTCGTTGGCGATGACTACGCCGTCGGCAGTGGACTCAGTGCATGCTGCCAACCCCGCCTGCTTTGCCTGCCACCAAACGCTTGACCCCTACCGGCAGTTTTTCCGCCGCTCCTACAGCCTGATGTATGGGCCTGCGAGCAATGCCAATACCTCGACTCTCCCGGCGACCTTTTCTTTTCGGGGCGTGACCCAGAGCGGCAACACGGTCATTGATCTCGCGAACATCATTGCCAGCCACCCAAGCTTTGCTTTGGCGTGGACGCTAAAAGTTTGCAATTGGGCCAACAGCACGCAGTGTTCGGCCACCGACCCAGAGGTAGTGCGGGTCGCGCAAGCATTTGCCAACAGCAACCATTCCTTTACGACGCTGATGACGGAGATGTTTGCTTCGCCGCTGACAACGTACACCACGCCAACCCAGACCACCAATCAGACGCAGGTCACCAGCATCGCGAGACAAGCGCAGCTTTGTACGCTGCTCGGCGCTCGCTTGGGCGTAACAGATCTTTGTTCGCTGTCGTCGACCACAACACCAGCTGATGGCACGGTCGCGGCGCTTGCGGCCAGCATGCCGGGCGACGCCTATACCCGCAGCCAAACCTTGGTACAGTACGTGACGCAGTCTGATCCATTCGGCCGCAACACGTTGGAGTCTTTGTGCGCGCTGACCGCGGCCAACGTGGTCGACGGCGCAACCCCGTTTATTCAGAGTTCCGATCCAACAGGTGGCGTGCAAAAGATAGTGGGCACCTTGATGGGCCTCACGCCAAGCAACCCAAGCACCGCGGGCGTGACCGACGCGCTCAATGCCCACTACAAAGCCGCCCTGGCCGGTGGCGCCTCGGCCACCGCTGCCATGCAGTCTACCTTCGTTGTCGGCTGTACATCGCCGCAGGTGGCAAGCATCGGCCTTTAAGGCCAGCGTCTTAGCGGCCAAAGGCGCTGCGGCGGCCCCACGCCAAAAAGGCCGCTGCAGCGCCGCACCTAGGAGCTCAGCGAAAGTGCCGGAGAAAGTCTTCCCGTAAGGCAAACATCTGGGGGTTCTCGCAGACGCTGCTGGTCCAGTACTGGTGATCCGGCGTAAGGCCAGCTGTGGCCGCGGCAAAATGCTCGCGCACGACGGCCTGATTCCAGCCAGTAAATTCGACGAGGCTGGCAAACAGCCGCACCAAGCGTGAAGTTGTGTTGCGTGTCTCGTTGGTCCCTAGCCCATGCAGCTGCGGCCGATAAAAACCATCTGGCTGGGCCGATGGGGCGCGGCGCAAATGTAGGCGCAACGGCGAAAAGGCAAAACGCGCGGTGCTGTGCAATAAGTCATGCGCTTCTTGCTGCGTTTGTGGCTCGAGTGGTTCCTCGGTAAATAGTTCGTCCAACAGATCTCCAAATTGCTCGGTCAGATGGTCACAATCTTCTTGCACAATGGCCGCAGTCACCGAATTGGTCTCAGGCAAAAACAAAAAGCGATACAGCGTGTGCCACAAGTTTTCGCTCTCGCGAATCAGCACCAGGTTGTGATAGATGTCTGTTGGCGCCAAAGGCAATGCACTGGTCAGCCTGCCAAACAGCAGCAATTCCCACTGTCGCAACTGCGAGAGCAAGTAGGCGTCGGGTTTCAGCCGCGGCTGTATCTGCTCGATACGACCGAATGCTTCTTGCAAGCGCAGGTTCTCTAGGCCCATTAGGCTAGACATGGCCAGCGCAGGCCCAACCGTGCGCGCCTCGGCCGAATGAATGAGCGCTGTCTCACCCTGTGCGCGCACACGACTCAAGACGTGACAAGCGTCGGTAAAGACCTGCATGGTCCATTTTGGTCGCATCATGACGGCGTTGGCGTGGTGGGCCAAAGCGGCCTCGGACGTGTCGTTGGTCAAACCAAAGAAGGCGTCACAAAAGCCCAGGTGTGCCGGCGCATCGAGTTTAAACTCAGCCCGCCTTTTGCCGGGGTCGAGCATCACGAGTTTGGCTTCATCTGGACGGCGGACTGTGATCAGCGCCGAGACGCCGTGCTCGACCAAAAAATCGAGGCGACGGGCCTGCTCGTGGGTGCCAAGACGCAGGTACGAGGTGAGTGGCGCCAGCACCGGCGAAGTGGGTTTGGCTGCCTCGCACATTTGTCGCTGTCGTCGCTGCCGCGGCCAGCTCGTACTCGCCGCAGGGGCCGTCTCGACACCGGAGAATCCTCTTGAAATACCGGCGGCAAAGCGAAGGCCATCGGACTTGTGGCTCGGGCCATTGGCGTACGTTGGCCGTCCTCTTCAACGACGTCCTCTGCCATCGGCTCCGTGGGGGCAGGCGCGACTGCCGATCCGAGCGTCATTCTTGAAAGCATTGTCATTGGCCTACTTCTTTCATTCTACACAACGCGAAAGGGGCCTAAGGGCTACGTGCAGGCGGCCTGACTGTCAATGCGCATTCGGTCTAGTTCGCTTGGCCACGAAAAAAACGAAGCGAGGCACGCCCGCTTTTTGCTCTCTGGGCCAAAGCCAGGCGCGCCGACGGCTCGTTGCGTTACAAAGATGCGGTTTGTGGTGCCCAGCCTGGCGCCGACGCTGTTCAGCCCGGGGCGGTGGCCGGGCCCAAGATCTGTTGCCGTACGAGCTCGCTCAGGCCTTCGAGCAATGACAAGCTTCCGTGCGGGGCGGCGGCCAGCATGTCTTCGACCGTGCGACAACAAAGCGCGACCTGCAGCGCGTCGAGCGCCCGGGGCGAGAGCGCCGCTTCGCTGAGCCACTTTGTTGGCGGCGTGACGAGGGTGCACGCAGAGCCGGGTGGCCAGTGCGCGCGCAGCGCCTCAATTTTGCTCTGCATACTCGCAGCCGCAAAGAGCGTGGCGGCTTGGTCGCTTTGAAAGCTGGTGGGTCGCTCGAACCCCTCCTGGGGGGTAGTGAAGTGGTAGCGACCCACTTTTGCCATGAGCGCCTCACACAGGGCGGTGGGCGCATCGAGCCTCGGTCGGTGGTGGCTCTGGGCGTGACTGACGTGGCCATCCACGACAGTAAGCTCAAACGTGTCGCCGGGCGTCGTCAGGTCGATGAGGCCGCTCTGTCTCTCGTCTTGCAGCCGTTTGAGCACGGCCAGAAGAGGCGTGGTCACCACGTCGCCCTGCAAAGGTTCTTGCAGCCGGCTACGGCCCGCGTGGTCGCCTATCGCGAGGTCGAGCGAAAGCTCTGGCCGCGTAGCGCCGAGCGCCTCAACGTTGGCAGCCAGCGTTACCTTGAGCAGCGAGGTGCCAATGAGCACCCGGTCGTCTTCTTTGAGCTCACACGTATCGATGCGCTCACCGTTGACAAACGTGCCGTTGGTGGACTGCAGATCGGCCAGCTGCAGCCGGCGGTTGTGGGTGCTGAGGCGGGCGTGCCGCCTCGAAACCATGTCCTCGACCAAGACGATGTCGAGGTCGGCGCCGCGCCCGATGAAAAGCTCTCGGTCCTCGGGGATGAGGTAGACGCCGTCTTCGTATTTGCCGGCAAGAAACGCAAACGCAAAGTGGCTCAAGGCGCCCCCTCATCGAGCTGACCCCGGGCAGCCCGCAGCCCGCGCTTGGCGTCTGGTTGATTGTCCTCACTCGCCAACACTTGCTCAAACGTGGCGATGGCCTGGTCGTTTTGTTGCAGCAGCAAGTAACAGTTGCCGAGGCGCACCTTAGCAGCCACAAATTGCGGTCGGTCTTCGATGGCGCGCTTCAAAGCTTCGAGCGCTCCACTCAGATCGCCCGTGTCCATCAGGACACCTGCCAACGCATGGCGGATGTCAGCGAAGGCCGGCCGCAGCTGCAGTGCGCGCTGGTACTCAGCGATAGCCTCCTGTGGCCTGTTCGCCTCGCGGTACAGCTCGGCCAAAGCAGCGTGCGAATTGGCAATTTTGGCCGAAGCGCCGGGGTCCATGGCGTTTTTTCGTGGCTAAGACGCGCCAAGGCATCGCGATACAGGACGCGCGCCTCTTCATAGCGGCCCGTGTCGTTCAGCAACACCGCGAGGTTCATGGCGGCTTCGGTGTACTCAGCGTTGATTTTGAGGGCGTCGCGAAAGGCACGCTCGGCGCGCGCCCACTGGCCAATGTGGTGGTGGGTGACGCCCAACATGTTGTGGATATCGGCGTAATTTGGCTTGTCGGTCACCAGCGCTTCAAGCAGGGGCAGAGCCTCTTGATAGCGCCCAAGCGAGTAAACCTGCCTGGCTTGCGACAGACGGACTTCAAGGGGAAGCGGTGCCAGCGGGGTCGAGTCTTTCACGCGCGAAGCTCAGTCTTTCCCGGCCTAGCCGGCCGCCTTTGCGAGCTGTTGTTGCGCCCGCTTCGCCGGCGGACTCTCGGGGTACTGCGCCGTCAACAGGCGCCAGTATCGCTCGGCCACCTCGCGCCGACCGAGCTTTGCTGCGCTCGTTGCCGCCAGGTCCAGAGCCACAAAGGCCACCTCGGGCGGCTGCGGCTCGTTGAGCAACCGCTCGACCCGAGCCAAAGCGCCCCGGAAGGCGCCTCGACGCAGGTAAAAGTTTGCCACAACCAACTCATGGCGCGCCAGTTGGCCCCGGCAGGTGGCCCGCACCTTGTCGGCCCGCGCACGCTGCCGGTCGCTTGGCTCGTGCGCCAGCAGATCGTCGAACGCCTCGATGGTTTGGCGCAAAATTTGCTGATCTTGCTCGGCCACTTTGGGCGCGAACCACCACTCAGCCGGAACCTGCGCATAGAGGCTTTCAGCCAGCTCGAGGCGCGCGTAGTTGGCCTGAGCGTGATGTGCGTGAAAACGCACAAAAGCGCGAAACGCCTCCTGCGCCTCAACATAGCGGCCCTCAATGAACAAAATATCGGCGAGCATGAGCTCGCTGGCAGTGGCCTCTTGGCTGTAGGGAAATTCGGTGCGAACGGCCTCAAAGGCCTGGCTCGCCTCTGGCCACAGGCCGCGCCGAAACAGGCGCGTGGCGGCCGCAAAACGCTCAGCCGCATCGTCGCGAGCGGGCCCAACGGCTTTGCTCGCCGCCACGGCCGGACCACGGCCTCGTGGGTGCGCAGGCGGCACCCGCCGCCACGACTGCCGCCAGCGCGCAACACATCCCACATCGGCTCGCGACAGACATCACGTGCGCTCTTTTCGGTAAAAGGATGGTCGTTACGGGTGCACGCTGCGCACTTCGAAGTGCTTGGCAATTTCACCCGCAAGTTCTTCTAATTCAAGCGGTCCGGCGGCGCTTGGCTTGCTTGCGCGTTGGTCCGACCACTCGATGAGAAAATCACGCAACGCTTCAACTTCGTGCGGATGGTTGGCGGCTGCCCCGCCCGCCCGGCGCGTGTGCATCGCTTTGGGAGCGACGTTCCCGAGGTTGTCGGGCGGCACGGCAAAGCCATTGACGCCAAGGGTGTGGCCATTGTTGAGCGATGGCGTGCGTGCAGGCAGGTGAAGGTTGCCATTGGCGCTTGCGCTGAGCCCCTCAGGCGCACTGGGGATGAGGCTCGGCCGGTCGTCGCTGGCCAGTTCGCTCGCTTGTAGCTCGTGGTTGCCGTAATTTTCGTCGGTGAGCCAAGGCGCGGGCTGCTCGGGCTCGATGCCCTGCTCAGCCACCCATTCGACAATTCGTCTACGCATCATCTGGTCGCGGTATTCAAACCAGCGGCGGCGCTCCTCTGGCATCGTCAGCAAGATGTCTTTGAAACGGCGAAACGCTCCCTTGCCGTTGATGGCCGTTTCCATGCGCTCTTTGGCAACTTCGTCGGTGACCGAATGGATGAATTCGGCCAGCCATTGGTATTGAATGCGGGACGGAATGGCCTCGATGGCCATAAAACGCTGGGGGTCACTACGCACAGTGGCGAGCGAGGGATCGCCAGGGGGAAGCTTCAGCACCCGGCCATCCTCCACCGACAAAAAACACCGAACTTCGGGCATGTTCATTTGAAAAGCGCTGTGCAGCGCAGCCCAATCGATGCTTAATTCACGCACGATTCATCCTATGCATTGAAAATTTGACGCTCAGCCTACCCATCATACCCCTGGCCGCCGCCTCGCGGTGCCCTTTTGGATGTAGAAAATTTGCCGCCGCTTTGCAACAGCGAAAACGCTGCGCGTCGTAACGCGCGAGGTCGACTAGATGGCATACGAGGCGGCCGGTCAGTCCACTCGAATTTGGCCATGAGACCTATTGGCTTGGCGTTTTGCCACCGGCACGTCGGCGTGGCCGATGCTTCAGCCTTGGCCAAATGGGGCCCAATTGCCCGCTTTCGCCCCAGCCAGACGGGGCGCATAGCCTGCTCCTTGCTACTTGCTGCCGTTTGGCCACAGGGCCGGCGCTGGTGGTGGGGGCGACGCCACATTGTGCGGGCCATCCACCCCGAGTACCTGCAGCTTCTGGCGGCAACTTTCGACGCCTCGGCGTGCGCGTTCGATGTCCGTCGAGCCGAGCTCAATGGCCTGCAAAAATAAGTGCTCGGCCTCGAGTAGCGCCTGTTGCACGCCAGTGAGCAACCCCTCTGCTTGTTTGAGGGCAGCGTCGGCCCGCATGGCCCGCAGCTCGTGGCGTTGGCCCTCCGACAGCCCGGGCAACACTTCCAGCCGCTTGACGTAATTGATGCCCAAACTCAGCGTCGCGGCGTCGGCCGCTTTGAGGCGAGGCTCGGCCCAAGCGCGCAGGGCCAAAAACAGGGCACGGTCGAGCTCGCTG
>NW_028239360.1:27500-34923 GCF_047967505.1 Dipteris shenzhenensis | reverse complement strand
TAAGGAGGCCCTATGGTCAAGACGCCACAGGGCAAATTACATTGCTTCTCAAAAAGATGAGGGAAAAGCTCACACTCTCTCAGGATTACAAAGAGCTCTCAGCTCTGCATGATCTTCCAGCTCTGGTCTCCACCATGTTCTGGTCTGAAGCTTCTGTTCTCTGCTGAATCCTGCGTGTGTGAGTGGTTTTGTATTTTGGAGGGAGTTTTCCTCCTTGGCTCCAACGTCCAGCCGCCTTCTTCAAAGCTTCATTTCCTCCTTGGTACCTTCTCCCCAACAGTTACCTTGGGGGCCAATCAATTCAAAATCCTCCCGTTTGAATTGAGCCCCCTCAAGGCTAAGGTTGGGAGTTCACCTCACCATGGGCTGCTCCCCTAGGTTAGGTTCAAGGTTGTCAAGGGTGGTCATCCCTTGACCCACAAGAGGTAAGGATGTCGAGTCCATGGATAAAAGAGGGGCGGACTGAGGTTCAGTCCCTTGTCAACGGGCCACCCGTTACAGAGGGTTGGGGTGGGCATGGGGTTGGGGGGGGGGGGGGGGGGGGGCATGGAGCGTTGGGGGGGGGGGGGGGGCATGGGGGTGCGGGGGTGGGGGGGCATGGGGTGTGGGAGGGGGGGGGGGGGGGGGCATGGGGGGTGGGGGTGGGGGGGGTACGCGACATGCGTGCAAGGGGGGGGCATGGGGTGTTGGGGGGGGGGGAGGGGGGGTATGGGGGGTGGGGGTGGGCGGGGTACGCGACATGCGCGCAAGGGGGAGGGGGGGCATGGTGGGTTGGGAGGGGCGGGGGGGGGCATGGTGGGTTGGCGGGGGTGGGCATGGTGGGTTGGGAGGGGGGGGGGGCATGGTGGGTTGCCGGGGGGGAGGCATGGTGGGTTGGGGGGGGGGGTGGGGGGGGGCATGGGGGGGTGGGGGGGGGGGGGGGCATGGGGGGTGGGGTGGGGGGGGGTACGCGACATGCACGCAAGGGGGGGGGCATGGGGAGTGGGAGGGGGGGGGCATGGGTGGTGCGGGTGGGGGGGTATGCCACATGCGTGCAAGGGAGGGGGGGCATGGGGCGTGGGGTGTGGGGGGGTACGCGACATGCACGCAAGGGGGGGGGAGGGAGGGGGTGTTGGGGGGGGGGAGGGGGGGGCATGGGGGGTGGGGGATGGGGGGTATGCGACATGCGCGCAAGGGGGGGGCGGGGGGGCATGGGGGGTGGGGGTGGGGGTGGGGGGGGTGCGCGACATGCGCGCAAGGGGGGGGGGGCGCATGGGGTTGGGGGGGGGGGCGCATGGGGTTGGGGGGGGGCATGGGAGCGTGGGGGGGGGGGGGGGGGCATGGGGTGTGGGAGGGGGGGGGGGGGGGCATAGGGGGTGGGGGGGGTATGCGATATGCACACAAGGGGGGGGGGGGGGGGGGGCATGGGGTGTTGGGGGGGGGGGTGGGGAGGGGGGGGCATGGGGTGTGGGGGGGGTACGCGACATGCACACAAGGGGGGGGGGGGGGGGGGGGGGCATGGTGGGTTGGGGGGGGGGGATGGGGGGTGGGGGTGGGGGGGGTACGCGACATGCGCGCAAGGGGGGGGAGGGTGTCACGCGGGGGCAAAGTTCTCTCCAAACTTTTCACTTTTTTCTCTTTTCCTTTGCTCCCCGGTTTGGTCCCCTACCGGGATCCCTGAAGTACCACACTTGACCTCTCGGAGTGGCCACCGACTCACTAGCTGGAACCCCTGCTGGACTAGATGTCCTTCAGCTTCACAAAGGTGCTTGAGTCCCCTGGATGCTCAAAAGAAGAGCATGGACTGCTTTCCGGAGGCTACGGTCTTGAAATCCCCTCTTCTCTAAGACCACTTGCTGAAACTCCGTGAAGCACCACGAGTGCCCCACCCTTGCTCCAGAAACTCCAAACAAGAGGGGGAAGACACCTGTGAAACCTGTTCTTCAAAAGCTCTCTTCTGGCTAGTTACAACTAACCAAACTTAGCCCCAGCTAAGTTTAGCAGGACCACCACAGAAGTTGGCCCTGCCGCCAAAGTTGGCCGAACCGCCAAAAACAATGGCCAGCCGCCCGCAGGACTCGAACACAGAACCGCCGGGGAAGTCCACGCAGAGTTCTAAGTTAGGCTAACCAAGGGAGCAAGTCGTCGGTATTGACTACACTTGGCTCCCACTTGGTTATAGCTTGTCTTTGCGTCCACGCGCCCCAAAAAGGCCTTCTTTCTTTCCACAGTCGATCGGAGGACTCGAACCCACGACCTTTGCTTCGAGGACACGACCCGCCAACCACGGCGCCTACCGTTTGGTTGATGTAACCGGCCGCCCCTCGTTATATATATCCTGTGTTCTTTTTCGCGCAGGTCTGACCAAAAGGGTCGCGCTCACAGCGGCGCCAAGACTCGAACCCGCAACCAGTTCTTCGAGGGAATGTCCCGCTAACCACTCCGCCGACCACTCGGTTAGTATGACCAAGCGCACCACCTTAGCTATAGCTTGTCCTCGATCAAACGGCAAAAGGGGGTTGGCCCCCTCGTTGGCTCGCGACCTGCTTCCCACCGCCGGAATCGAACCCTGCACCTCCAGGCTATAAGTCAGAACCCTTCACGACCCGGCTAGCCACCCGGGCCGTGGCCTTGCTTGCGATATATGTTGTAGCGTATGCTTTTATAGAAGCTTTTTGGCTTCTGGCTATGGCGACCCGTCGTCTCCACCATGCACACGTTGAGTCGTGGAGGGCGCTCGTCGCACTTCTTCCCTGGCTCCTGGAGCTTCTACTGACGAGAGGATACTGGCTATGAAGCCCGCAATCGACCGGGGTATCCCTTCTCGGATGTTTCGTCACCTCCGTCGGGTTCCGTCACAAACTTCCGTCAAGGCTTCCAAACTCCGTCCAGTCGGGGCACACAAACGGGGGCTCCGCTCATAGCGTGGGCTCGGCCACGTGATCGTGTTGCGGGGTGCCTCGGTGTACCAAGGAACTCCTTGAAAGGAGCTGTGGCGAAGCTAAACGAGGCCTTTTACGCCACGACGTGACGGAACTGCAGTTCCGTCACTTTTCTTCAAAGGTCGATGGCGATCTCAGTCGGCTACCCCGCTCGGGTCCCAACTCCACTGACCACCAGACTTCGTCAGGGGGATATTCGGGAAGGTCCCCAGGCCTCCACGAGTTCTGGGCCCAGATGGCTCCCTACGCTTCACACACGGCCTTCTGCATCGACGACGACCTCCTTCAAGCAAGCATGGCGACGCTTCTCGTGATCTCCACCATCCACCGAACCGTCTGCCCTTTCGTAGGCTCTTTCCTCAAGCCAAGGGGAAGCCCTGGCTCAAAGGATAACCTCATTCGTCACCTGCAGCCCACAAACTCATCGAAGGGGAGGGGGAACGAATCAATGCATCACGAGACCTTCACTTTCCATAACACCCAAAACACTCTCATATTATGGTCTTCAAAAGGAAGGAGGCCCTGTGGTCAAAACGCCACAGGACCGATTACATTGATCAGAAGCAAAAGCTCACACTCTCTCCCTCAGGATTACAAGAGCTCTCAGCTCTGCAGAATCTCTCCCAGCTCTGGCCTGCTCACCATTCTGGTCTGAGCTCTCTGAGTTCTCTCTCAGTCTGCTGCTTTCTCTCTGAGTATTCTGCTCTCCAGCCTCTGAATCCTCCTTCCTGAGTCCTGCGTGTGTGTGTGAGTTTTGTATTTTGGAGGGAGTCTGTCCTCCTTGGCTCCAACGTCCAGCTGCCATTAAGGCTTTTCTCCTCCATGGTACCTCCTCTCCAACAGTCACCTAGAAGGGCCAATCAATTCAAATGCCCGTTGAATTGATCCTTCTAGCCATAGTTGGGGAGTCCAACCTTACCATGGGCTGCTCCCCTTGGTTAGGTGGAAGGATGTCAATGGGTGGCTCTCCCTTTGACCCATAAGAGGGCAAGGACCTCCTCCTTGCTGCCGATGTCGAGTCGGAGGGAATGATAAAGGAGGGATGGACTGAGGTTCAGTCCCTTGTCAACGGGCCACCCGTTACAGAGGGGGGGGCGCATGGGGTTGGGGGGGGGTACGCGACATGCGCGCAAGGGGGGGGGCATGGAGTGTTGGGGGGGGGGCATGGGGGGTGGGGGTGGGGGGGGGTACGCGACATGCACGCAAGGGGGGGGCATGGGGGGTGGGGGTGGGGAGGTACGCGACATGCGCGCAAGGGGGGTTGGGGGGGTACGCGACATGCGCGCAAGGGGGGTTGGGGGGAGCCCAGGGCACCATCATGGGATGGGGGCGTGACGGCGTCAGGTTGGAGGCGTGGGTGTGCCTGGTGTCACCGGGGAGCACCATGCATCTCGACCCGACCCGGGAGCCTGGGGCACCACCGTGGGACGGGGGCGCGGCGGCGTCGGGTTGGAGGCGTGGGTGCGCGGGGCGTCGAGGGCACGACAGCGTCGGGTTGGAGACGCGGGGCGTGGCTGAGGGGCACGACAGCATTCGACGCGACGTGGGTCCTCGGGGGGCGCCATGCATCCTGACCCTACCCGAGAGCCCAAGGCGCCACCGTGGGATGGGGGCGCGGCGGCGTCAGGTTGGAGGCGTGGGTGCACCTGGCATCGTCGGGAAGCACCACGCGTCCCGACCCGACCCGGGAGCTCGAGGTGCGACCGTGATACGGAGGCGCGGCAGCGTCGCGTTGGAGGTGTGGGTGTGCAGGGCGTGGTCAGGGACGCAGCAGCGTCGGGCTGGAGGCATGGGTGCACGGGGATGTGGCGGGGGGCGTGGTAGCATTTGGGGCGCCACGCATCCCGACCCGACCCGAGAGCTCGGGGCAGCACCATGGGATATGGACGCGGCGGCCTCGGGTTGGGGGCGTGGGTTGCAGGGCGCGGGCGGTGGCGTGGTAGCATCGGGTTGGAGGCGTGGGTGCATGGGGGGTGGCCGGGGTGCGACAACATTCCGAGTGCCACACGTCTCGACCCGACCCGGGGCGCCACTGTGGGACGGGGGCGCGGCGACGTCAGTTAGAGGCGTGGGTGCGCGGGGCATCGTGGGGGCACGGCAGCATCGAGTTGGAGGTGCGGGTGCGCGGGGCGTGGTCGGGGGGCGGCAACGTCGGGTTGGAGGCATGGGTGTGGCCGGGCGTTCGGGGTACCACGCGTCCCAACCCGACTCATGAGCTCGAGCCACCACCGTGGGACGAGGGCGCGACGGGGTCGAGTTGCTACGCCGAGGGGTGCGCGGTCATCGTCGGGGGCTGGGCAGCGTCAGGTTCCAGTTGCGGGCGCGTTGGAGGCGTGGGCGCGCGGGACGTGGCCAGGGGCGCGACAACGTTCGATGCACCATGCGTCTCGACCCGACTCGAGAGCCTGAGGCGCCACCATGGGACGAGGGCGCGGCGGCGTCGGGTTGCTACGATGGGAGGTGCGTGGGGCATGGCCGGGGGCACGACAGCGTCGGGTTGTAATCGTGGGCACGCAGGACGTGGCGGGGGGCGTAGCAGCATTCGGGGCACCATGTGTCGTGACTCGACTCGGGAGCCCAAGGGCGCGATGGCGTCGGGTTGGAGATGGCGGTGCGCGGGTTGTCGCCAGAGGCGCGACAGCGTCAGGTTGGAGGTACGGGCGCGGCCACGTCGGGTCGAAAGCGTGGGCGCGTAGGACGTGGTCGGGGGCACGGCGGCGTCACGGGTGCTCAGGGCCTTGCCGCGCGTTTCGACCCGACACGAGAGCCCGAGGTACCACCGTGGGACGGGGGCACGGTGCCGTCGGGTTGGAGGCATGGTTGTGCGAGGCGTCGCCGGAGACACGGCAGCGTCGGGTTGGAGGCGCGGCTGCGCAGGGCGTGGCCGAGGCGCGGTAGCGTTCGGGGCGCCACGCGTCCCGACCCGACTAAGGGACCTGGGGTGCCACCGTGGGAAGGGGGCGCGGCGGCACCGGGTTGGAGGCGTAGGTGCATGGGGTGTTGCAGGGGCATGGCAGCATTCGGGGCGCCACGCGTCTCGACTCGACTCGAGAGCCCCGGGCGCCACCGTGGGACGGGAGCCAGGCGGCGTCGGGTTGGAGGCGTGGGTGCGTGGGGGCCGTCAGGGGAACGATAGCGTCGGGTTGGAGACGCGGGGGCACGACAGCGTTCGGGGCACGACGCGGGTGCTTGGGGGCGGCCAGCGTCTCAGCCCGACTCGGGAGCCCAGGGTGCCACCGTGGGATGGAGGCGCGGCGGCATCGGGTTGGAGGCGTGTGTACACAGGGCGTGGTCGGGGACGTGGCAGCATTCGGGTTGGAGGCGTGTGTGCACAGGGCGTGGTCGGGGATGCGACAGCATTCGGGTTGGAGGCGTGTGTGCGCAGGGCATGGTCGGGTTGGAGGCGTGGGTGCGCGGGGGCATGGTGGGGGGCACGGCAGCATTCGGGGCACCACGCATCCCGACCCGGGAATTCGGGGCGCCACTGTGGGATAGGGAGCGGCGACGTCGGGTTGGGGGCACGGGTGCGCGGGGCGCGGTCGGGGGCGTGGGTGCACGGGGCATCGTGGGGGCACGGCAGCATCGGGTTGGAGGTGCAGGTGCATAGGGCATGGTCGGGGGCATGGCAAGTTGGAGGCGTGGGCGTGGACGAGGGCGCAGCAATGTTCGAGGTACCACGCGTCCCGACCCGACTTAGGAGCTCGAGGCGCCACCGTGGGACGGGGGCGCGGCGGGGTCGGGTTGCTACGATGAGGGGTGCGTAGGGCATCGGGTTATAGTGGTGGGCGTGTTGGAGGCATGGGCGCGCGGGACGTGGTCGGGGGCGTGGCAACATTCGAGGCACCACGCGTCCTGACCCGACACGGGAGCCCGAGGTGCCACCGTGGGACGGGGGCGTGACGGCGTCGGGTTGCTATGGCAGGAGGTGCCGCGGGGCATGGCCGGGGGCATGGCAGTGTCGTGGGTTTCAGTCGTGGGCGCACAAGACGTGGCCGAGGGTGCAACAGCGTTCGGGGCACCACGCGTCCCGACCCGACTGAGGGGCTCGAGGTGCCACCGTGGGACGGGGGCGCGGCGATGCCGGGTTGGAGGCGTGGGTGCACGGGGCGTCGCAGGGGGCATGGCAGCATTCCGAGCGCCACGCGTCTGGACCCGACCTGAGAGCCCGAGGTGCCATCGTGGGACTGGGTCGCGGCGGCGTCGGTTTGGAGGCATGGGTACGCAGGGCATCGTCGAGGGGCGCGACAGCGTTCGGGGTACCACGCGGGTGCTCGGGGCGCCACGCATCCCGACCCAACCTGAGAGCCCGAGGCACCGTTGTGGGATGGGGGCGTGGCGGCTTTCAAGTGCGCAAGGCATCGGGGTGACGTTGCACGACGGGGCCCTTAACTATGGAGTTCTGATGGGATCCGGTGTATTAGCGCTGGTGTGACCGCACCACGACAAATAACCGTGAGAAATCAGTATTGTCTTATTTTGTAAAGGGGGGGGCGCAATGGGGG
>NW_028239360.1:0-12500 GCF_047967505.1 Dipteris shenzhenensis | reverse complement strand
GAGGGGGCGCTCCTCTGTGCTAAAGGCCTCCTGAGATGGAGCCTTAGAGCTCCTAGAATGAGCCTCCCCGACCGGAGCGCGACGGAACTGCAGTTCCGTCCGCCTCCGTCGGTAGGAGACGGGGTCTCAGACGACCGGTTCTCAGTGGTCTGAGACTCGCGCGTCTCGCCCTTCTGTCAAGGAGATATTCTGAGGGGTACCTTGACCCTCACCAAGTCTTGAGATAAATGAACCAATGCTCGATCCGCACGGCTCTCTGCTTCATCGACGGAACCTTCTGAGCGGGCATGGCGACGCTCACCCCGTCCTCCACCGAACTCCGTTCGAGCTGCCCCTTCGTGGGTTCCTTCTCCAAGCCAAGGGGAAGCCCTGGCTCGAAGGACAGCCTGGCTCTTCACCTGCAGACAATGAAGAGGGGGAGGAAAAACGAACTAACTACTACAGCAACCTTCATTTCAAGAACACCAACGAAGACGCCCAGGGAGAAAGGATGCTTGGCATTCAAAAGGAAGGAGGCCCTGTGGTCAAAACGCCACAGGGCAGATTACATTGCTTCTCAAAAGATGAGGAAAAAGCTCACACTCTCAGGATTACAAAGAGCTCTCAGCTCTGCATGATCTTCCAGCTCTGGTCTCCACCATGTTCTGATCTGAAGCTTCTGTTCTCTGCTGAATCCTGCGTGTGTGAGTGGTTTTGTATTTTGGAGGGAGTTTTCCTCCTTGGCTCCAACGTCCAGCCGCCTTCTTCAAAGCTTCATTTCCTCCTTGGTACCTTCTCCCCAACAGTTACCTTGGGGGCCAATCAATTCAAAATCCTCCCGTTTGAATTGAGCCCCCTCAAGGCTAAGGTTGGGAGTTCACCTCACCATGGGCTGCTCCCCTAGGTTAGGTTCAAGGTTGTCAAGGGTGGTCATCCCCTTGACCCACAAGAGGTAAGGATGTCGAGTCCATGGATAAAAGAGGGGCGGACTGAGGTTCAGTCCCTTGTCAACGGGCCACCCGTTACAAGGGGGGGGGGCACATGGGGGTTGGGGGGGGGGGGGGGGGGGCATGGGTTGTTGGGGGGGGGGGGATGGGGGGTGGGGTTGGGGGGGGTACGCGACATGCGCGCAAGGGGGGGGGCATGGGGTGTTGGGGGGGCGGGGCATGGGGGGTGGGGGGGGTACGCGACATGCGCGCAAGGGAGGGGGGGGGGGGCATGGGGTTGGGGGGGGCATGGGGAGTGCAGGGGGGTGGGGGGGGGGCATAGGGGGTGGGGGGGCATGGGGTGTGGGAGGGGGGGAGGAAGGGGGGCATGGGGTGTTGGGGGGGGGGGGCGGGGGGGGCATGAGGAGTGGGAGGGGGGGGGTACGTGACATGCGCGCAAGGGGGGGGGCATGGGGAGTTGGGGGGGGGGCATGGGGGGTGGGGGTGGGGGGGGTACGCGACATGCGCGCAAGGGAGGGGGGGGGATGGGGTTGGGGGGGGGGGGGGGGGCATAGGGGGTGGGGGCAGGGGGGGTGGGGGTGGGGGGGGGTATGCGACATGCGCGCAAGGGGGGGGGGGCATGGTAGGTTGGGGGGCGGGGGGGAGCATGGGCAGTGGGAGGGGCAGGCGGGGGTGGGGGGGTATGGGGTGTTGGGGGAGGGGGCATGGGGGGTGGGGGTGGGAGGGGGTACGCGACATGCGCGCAAGGGGGGGGCATGGGGAGTGGGAGGGGGGGAGGGGGGCATGAGGGGTGGCGGTGGGGGGGATACGCGACATGCGCGCAAGGGGGGGGAGGGTTGGGGTGGGCATGGGGTTGGGGGGGGGGCATGGAGCGTGGGGGGGGGGCATGGGGGTGCGGGGGGTGGGGGGGCACGGGGTGTGGGAGGGGGGGGGCATGGGGGGTGGGGGTGGGGGGGTACATGACATGCGCGCAAGGGGGGGGCGTGGGGTGTTGAAGGGGGGAGGGGGGGCATGGGGGGTTGGGGGTGGGCGGGGTACGTGACATGCATGCAACGGGGAGGGGGGGGCATGGTGGGTTGGGAGGGGGGGGGGGGCATGGTGGGTTGGGAGGGGGGGGGGATTGGTGGGTTGGGGGGGCGGGGTGGGGGGGGGCATGGGGGGGTGGGGGGGGCGGGTTGGGGGGGGGGCATGGGGGGTGGGGTGGGGGGGTACGCGACATGCGCGCAAGGGGGGGGATGGGGAGTGGGAGGGGGGGGCATGGGGGGTGCGGGTGGGGGGGTACGCCACATGCGCGCAAGGGAGGGGGAGGCATGGGGCGTGGGGTGTGGGGGGGGTACGCGACATGCGCGGAAGGGGGGGAGGGAGGGGATGTTGGGGGGGGGGAGGGGGGGGCATGGGGGGTGGGGGTGGGGGGGGTATGCGACATGCGCGCAAGGGGGGGGCGGGGGGGCATGGGGGGTGGGGGTGGGGGGGTACGCGACATGCGCGCAAGGGGGGGGGCACATGGGGTTGGGGGGGGGGGCATGGAGCGTGGGGGGGGGGCATGGGTGTGGGGGGGCATGGGGTGTGGGAGGGGGGGGGGCATAGGGGGTGGGGGGGTATGCGACATGCGTGCAAGGGGGGGGGGGGGGGATGGGGTGTTGGGGAGGGGGGGGCACGGGGGGTGGGGGTGGGGGGGTACGCGACATTCGCGCAAGGGGGGGGCATGGTGGGTTGGGGGGGGGGATGGGGGGTGGGGGTGGGGGGGTACGCGACATGCGTGCAAGGGGGGGGGAGGAGGGGGCCCATGGGGTTGGGGGGGGGTACGCGACATGCGCGCAAGGGGGGGGCATGGGGTGTTGGGGGGGAGATGGGGGGGCATGGGGGGTGGGGGTGGGGGGGAACGCGACATGCGTGCAAGGGGGGTCGGGGGGTACGCGACATGCACGCAATGGGGGTTGGGGGGGTACGCGACATGCGCGCAAGGGGGATTGGGGGGAGCCCAGGGCACCACCGTGGGATGGGGGTGTGACGGCATCAAGTTGGAGGCGTGGGTGTGCCTGGTGTCGCCGGGGAGCACCATGCATCTCGACCCGACCCGGGAGCCCGGGGTGCCACCGTGGGACGGGGGCGCGGTGGCACCGGGTTGGAGGCGTGGGTGCACGGGGCGTCGGGGGCACCGCAGCATCGCGTTGGAGACGCACGGCATGGCCGAGGGGCACGATGGCATTCGGGGCACGACGTGGGTCGTCGGGGGGCGCCACACTACCCGACCCTACCCGAGAGCCCAAGGCACCACCGTGGGATGGGGGCGCGGTGGCGTCGGGTTGGAGGCGTGGGTGCGCCTGGCATCATCGGGAAGCACCACGCATCTCGAACCGACCCGAAAGCTCGAGGCGCAACCGTGATACGGGGGCGCGATGGCATCGGGTTGGAGGTGTGGGTGCGCAGGGCGTGGTCGGGGACGCAGCAGCGTCGGGTTGGAGGCATGGGTGCACGGGGGCGTGGCGGGGGGCGTGGCAGCATTTGGGGCACCATGCATCCCAACCCGTCCGACCCGACCCGAGAGCCCAGGGCACCACTGTGGGATATGGACGCGGCGGCCTCGGGTTGGGGGCGTGGGTGTGCGGGGCGTGGGCGGGAGCGTGGTAGTGTCGGGTTGGAGGCGTGGGTGCATGGGGCGTGGCCGGGGGTGCGACAGCGTTCTGGGCGCCACACGTCTCGACCCGACCCGGGGCGCCACTGTGGGACGGGGCGCGGCGGGGTCGATTAGAGGCGTGGGTGCACGGGGCATCGTGGGGGTGCGGCAGCGTCGGGTTGGAGGCGCGGGTGCACGGGGCATGGTCGGGGGCGGCAACATCGGGTTGGAGGCATGGGCGTGGCCGAGGGGCGGCAACATCGGGTTGGAGGCATGGGTGTGGCCGGGCGTTCGGGGTACCATGCGTCCCGACCCGACTCACGAGCCCGAGCCACCACCGTGGGGGACGGGGGCGCGGCGGGGTCGGGTTGCTACGCCGAGGGGTGCGCGGTCATGGTCGGGGGGGGGGCATAGGGGGTGGGGGCATGGGGGGTGGGGGTGGGGGGGGGTATGCGACATGCGCACAAGGGGGGGGGGGCATGGTGGGTTGGGGGGCGGGGGGGAGCATGGGGAGTGGGAGGGGCAGGCGGGGGTGGGGGGGTACGCGACATGCGTGCAAGGGGGGGGCCATGGGGTGTTGGGGGGGGGGCGCATGGGGGGTGGGGGTGGGAGGGGGTACGTGACATGCTCGCAAGGGGGGGGCATGGTGGGTGGGGGGGGGGGCATGGGGAGTGGGAGGGGGGGAGGGGGGCATGGGGGGTGGCGGTGGGGGGGATACGCGACATGCGCGCAAGGGGGGGGAGGGTTGGGGTGGGCATGGGGTTGGGGGGGGGGGGCATGGAGCGTGGGGGGGGGGGGCATGGGGGTGCGGGGGGTGGGGGGGCACAGGGTGTGCGAGGGGGGGGGGCATGGGGGATGGGGGTGGGGGGGTATGCGACAAGTGCGCAAGGGGGGGGCGTGGGGTGTTGGGGGGGGGAGGGGGGGCATGGGGGGTGGAGGTGGGCAGGGTACGCGACATGCGCGCAAGGGGGAGGGGGGGCATGGTGGGTTGGGGGGGCGGGGTGGGGGGGGGGGCGCATGGGGGTTGGGGGGGGGGCATGGGGGGTGGGGTGGGGGGGGGTACGCGACATGCATGCAAGGGGGGGGGGCATGGGGAGTGGGAGGGGGGGGCATGGGGGGTGCAGGTGGGGGGGTACGCTACATGCGCGCAAGGGAGGGGGAGGCATAGGGCGTGGGATGTGGGGGGGGTACGCGACATGCGTGCAAGGGGGGGGAGGGAGGGGGTGTTGGGAGGGGGGGAGGGGGGGGCATGGGGGGTGGGGGTGGGGGGGGTATGCGACATGCGCGCAAGGGGGGGGCCGAGGGGCATGGGGGGTGGGGGTGGGGGAGATACGCGACATGCGCGCAAGGGGGGGGGCGCATGGGGTTGGTGGGGGGGGCATGGAGCGTGGGGGGGGGGGGGGGGGGGGGGGCATGGGTTTGGGGGGGCATGGGGTGTGGGAGGGGGGGGGGGGGGCATAGGGGGTGGGGGGGGTATGCGACATGTGCGCAAGGGGGGGGGGGGCATGGGGTGTTGGGGGGGGGGAGGGGGGGGCACGGGGGGTGGGGGTTGTCACGAGGGCAAAGTTTTCCCTTTTCTCTTTTTCACCTTTTTCTCTTTTCCTTTGCTCCCCGGTTTGGTCCCCTACCGGGATCCCCAAAGTATCACTTGACCTCTAGGAGTTGTCACGCCTTACTGACTGGAACCTCTGCTGGTCTGAGTGTCCTTCACCTTCACAAAGATGCTTGAGCCCTTCAGCTGCTCAAAAGAAGAGCGTGGATCTCTCCTCGAGAGCTACAGTCATGAAGGTACTCTCTTTTCCCAAATCTGTGGCCGAACTGCCGTGGAGCAAAACTATCGCTCGGGGTTTGCTCCGGAAACTCAACACGAGAGTGGGAAGGCACCTGTGAAACCTGCTCTTCAAAACCTCTTTACTGGCTAGTTACAACTAACTAAACTTAGCCCCAGCTAAGTTTAGCAGAACCGCCCAAAAGTTGGCCCAGCCGCCAAAGTTGGCTGAATTGCCAAAAAGGAAGGGCCAGCCGCCCATAGGATTCAAACACAGAACCAGGAGGTAACCAAGTGCAGAGCTCTAAGTCGAGCTAACCAAGGAGGCGGATCGTCGATATTACCTATAGTAGCTGCCCACTTGGTTATATCTCATGACCGCCTCTCCACGCGCCAAAAGCTTCCTTGCTCTCCACAGTCGATCGAAGGATTCGAACCCGCGACCTGCGCTTCGAGGAAATGTCCAGCTAACCACGACGCCCAACGTTCAGTTGGTGTAACCGGTCGCACCGGTTACTTATATCCTGTACTTCTGCGCGCAGATCTGACCAAAAGGGGCGCACCCGCACCGGCGCCAAGATTCGAACCCGCGACCAACAAGTCGAGGAACCGTCGCGCCAACCACTCCGCCGACCACTCGGTTAGTGTAACCAGTGGCGCCACGTTAGCTTTAAGCTTGTCTTCGTTCGAAGGGCAAAAGGGGGTCGGCCCCCTCGTCGGACTCCCCACCGCCGGAATCGAACCCTGAACCTACAGGCTATAGCTCAGAACCCTTCACGGCCCGGCTAGCCACCTGGGACGTGGCCTTGCTTGACATATAAGGGGTACCATATGCTTATATATATGCTTATATAGCAGCTTTCCGGCTTCTGGCTATGGCGACCTCGTCACCTCCATGCACACGTCGAATCGGTGGTTGCGCTCGTCGCACTTCTTCTCTAGGTCCGGGGGAGTCCACAGACGAGAGGAGATCGAAGGGGAAGCTTACGTTCGGCTGTAGGACCTCTCCTCGACTCTTCTTCTCTTTCCGTCGAGTTCCGTAAACCGGCTTTCGTCAAGACCTCCAAACTCCGTCGAGGCGGTGCGCGCGATCGGTAGCCTTGTTGATATCACCACTTCGGCTCGGTGATCCGCTCTGTGAAGTGTCCTCTTAGACCAAAGGGCTCCTTGAATGGAGCCCTTAAGCTCATACGCCACACCTTGCCACCCGAAGCGCGACGGAACTGCAGTTTCGTCCGCCTTCGTTGGTTGGAAGCGAGAGCTCAGACAGCTCGTTTTCGGGGGTCTGAGCCTCACGCGTACTGTCTTTTCACCAGGGAGATATCCAAGGGGATACCTCGACCTTCACCAAGTCCGGAGGCAAATGGTCAAGCACCCATCCCGCACCACTCTCTGTTCTACTGACAGAACCTTCTGAACGGGCCTGTCGACGCTCACCCCGCCTTCTACAGCTCCTCATTCGACACGCCCTTTCGTGGGCTCCTTCTACAAGCCAAAGGGAGGTCCAGGCTCGAAGGACAACCTTTGTCTTCACCTGCAGCCAACACACTCATTGAAGGGGAGGGGGAACGAGCAATGCAATCACAAAGACCTTCTCTTCCATAACACCAAAAACTCGTATGAAAGTATATTATGGTATTCAAAAGGAAGGAGGCCCTGTGGTCAAAACGCCACAGGGCAGATTACATTGTATGAAGAAGCAAAGCTCACACTCTCTCCCTCAGGATTACAAGAGCTCTCAGCTCAGAATCTCTCCCAGTTTTGGCCTGCTCACCATTCTAATCTGAGCTCTCTGAGTTCTCCCTTTGAGTGTGTGTGTGAGTGTTGTTTCGTATTTTTGGAGGGAGTCTTTTCCTCTCTTGCTCCAACGTTCAGCCGCCTTCATTAAGGCTTCAAACCTTCCTTGGTACCTTCTTCTCCAACAGCCACTTTGAGGGCCAATCAATTCAAAATCCCGTTTGAATTGAACCTCCTCAAGGCTAAGGTTGGGTCCAAGCCTTACCATGGGCTGCTCCCCTTGGTTAGGTGGAAGGATGTCAAGGGTCACCATTCCCTTGACCCAAGAGATGTTGCCGAAGTCGAGTCAAAAGGTGGTTGATGAAGGAGGGAGGCTTAGTCCCTTGTCAACGGGCCACCCGTTACAGGGGTGGGGGGGTACGCGACATGCGCGCAAGGGGGGGGCATGGTGGGTTGGGGGGGGGGATGGGCTGTAATGGGTGGCCTGTTGACAAGGGACTGAGCCTCAGTCCATCCCTCCTTCATCAAGAGTTCATCAACCACCTTTTGACTCGACTTCGGCAACATCTCTTGGGTCAAGGGAATGGTGACCCTTGACATCCTTCCACCTAACCAAGGGGAGCAGCCCATGGTGAGGCTTGGACCCAACCTTAGCCTTGAGGAGGTTCAATTCAAACGGGATTTTGAATTGATTGGCCCTCAAAGTGGCTGTTGGAGAAGAAGGTACCAAGGAAGGTTTGAAGCCTTAAATGATGGCGGCTGAACGTTGGAGCAAGAGAGGAAAAGACTCCCTCCAAAAATACGAAACAACACTCACACACACACTCAGAGGATATGCAGGATTCAGAGAGGCAGAGAGAACTCAGAGAGCTCAGACCAGAATGGTGAGCAAGCCAGAACTGGGAGAGATTCTGCAGAGCTGAGAGCTCTTGTAATCATGAGGGAGAGAGTGTGAGCTTTGCTTCTTCATACAATGTAATCTGCCCTGTGGCGTTTTGACCACAGGGCCTCCTTCCTTTTGAATACCATAATAGACTGAGTGTTTTTGGTGTTATGGAAGAGAAGGTCTTTGTGATGGCATTGTTCGTTCCCCCTCCCCTTCGACGAGTTGTGGTCTGCAGGTGAAGCTAGCAGCTACCCTTCGAGCCAGGGTTCACCCTTGGCCTATAGAAGGAGCCCACGAAAGGGCGGACTGATCAGAGGTTGGTGGAGATCACGGGACGCGTCGCCATGCTCGCTCTGAAGGTTCCATCGTCGATGCAGAGGGCCGTGTGTTAAGCGTAGGGAGCCATTTGGTCCCAGAGTTCGTGGAGACTCAGAGACACCTCCGAGTATCTCCCCTACCAAACGGCAGGGTGTGCAGCGTCCGGATCTCAGAGAACGAAAGCTCTAAGATCCCGCCATCCATTGACGAAACGGACGGAACTGCAGTTCCGTCGCGTCCCCGACGTGGAGGCCCAGCTCAGAAGCTCTAAGGCTCCATTCAAGGAGTCCCTTGGTATAGAGGGGTACCTCCACGACACGATCACGTGGCCGAGCCCACGCTATCAGCAGAGCCTCCGAGCGCACGCGCGAACTCGTCGGAGTTTTGAGACGTTGACGGAATCCGGTGGACGGAACCCGACGGAGGGCGACGAAACAGCCGAGAAGCGAGACCACAACCGATTGCAAGCTTCTTAGCCGGTACCCTCGCAGCTGTAGAAGCTCCAGGAGCTAGAGAAGACGAGCGACAACCCCAGTCGACGATTCGACGTGTGCATGGAGGTGACGAGGTCGCCATAGCCAGAAGCCAGAAAGCTGCTATATGGTACCCCTTATATGTCAAGCAAGGCCACGGCCCGAGTGGCTAGCCGGGCCGTGAAGGGTTCTGAGCTATAGCCTGCAGGTTCAGGGTTCGATTCCGGCGGTGGGGAGACAGGTCGCGAGCCGACGAGGGGGCCGACCCCCTTTTGCCCTTCGAACGAAGACAAGCTTAAAGCTAACGTGGCGCCACTGGTTACACTAACCAAGTGGTCGGCGGAGTGGTTGGCGCGACGGTTCCTCGACTTGTTGGTCGCGGGTTCGAATCTTGGCGCCGGTGCGGGTGCGCCCCTTTTGGTCAGATCTGCGCGCAGAAGTACAGGATATAAGTAACCGGTGCGACCGGTTACACCAACTGAACGTTGGGCGTCGTGGTTAGCTGGACGTTTCCTCGAAGCGCAGGTCGCGGGTTCGAATCCTTCGATCGACTGTGGAGAGCAAGGAAGCTTTTGGAGCGTGGAGAGGCAGTCATGAGATATAACCAAGTGGGCAGCTACTATAGGTAATATCGACGATCCGCCTCCTTGGTTAGCTCGACTTAGAGCTCTGCACTTGGTTACCTCCTGGTTCTGTGTTCGAATCCTGTGGGCGGCTGGCCCTTCCTTTTTGGCGATTCGGCCAACTTTGGCGGCTGGGCCAACTTTTGGGCGGTTCTGCTAAACTTAGCTGGGGCTAAGTTTAGTTAGTTGTAACTAGCCAGTAAAGAGGTTTTGAAGAGCAGGTTTCACAGGTGCCTTCCCACTCTCGTGTTGAGTTTCCGAAGCAAACCTCGGGCGATAGTTTTGCTCCACGGCAGTTCGGCCACAGATTTGGGAAAAGAGAGTACCTTCATGACTGTAGCTCTCGAGGAGAGATCCAGGCTCTTCTTTTGAGCAGCTGAAGGGCTCAAGCATCTTTGTGAAGGTGAAGGACACTCAGACCAGCAGAGGTTCCAGTCAGTAAGGCATGACAACTCCTAGAGGTCAAGTGATACTTTGGGGATCCCGGTAGGGGACCAAACCGGGGAGCAAAGGAAAAGAGAAAAAGGTGAAAAAGAGAAAAGGGAAAACTTTGCCCTCGTGACAGTGGTATCAGAGCTGAAGGACTGAGCTGAGTCAGTCCCACCTGAAGGTATCAGCCGGATAGGAGTTAACAGTTCTGACAGTTCAGCTCATTTGAAGGTTATGTTTCATGGATGATTCCAATGAAATAGATGGTGCTGAGCCCAGCAATACCAGGAGCAGAACTAAGGTCAAGTTTCGTGAACACGAAGCGAGGCTTGAGGCCATAGAGCATGCTTTAATAGAGCTGCAGACCAGCCAGGGGAGACCAGCCAGGGGCTGCTACAGCAGCAACTCTCGGAAGGCAAGATAGAGCTTGCCCATGTGATGAGCAAGCTGATCAAGAATGATGAGCTCATGAGGGAGCATGTGAAGACAGTGGCGGAAGCATAGGAGGTAGCGGACCGCCTCACCGATTGGCAAGAGAAGCAACACGGTGGAGAGAGACAAGGCCAAGCTAAGTCCAAGCCAAGTGAACAAGGGGTTTCCCCTTTCGAGAAGAAGAAGTTCAAGAGGTTTGGCTCCAAGAAGAAGTACCGTCCTATGGGAGAGAGCCCAGCTGAGCAGGTCAAACCGGAGGTTACTGCTGCTCAAAAAGGTAAAAGTACAGTAGGTTCTGTTCAGCCCAAGAGTAGTGTGGGTTCAGCCAAAGCTTCATCGAGCCATTCAGCCCCGAAAGGGAGTGGCTGTTATATATGTACGGGAGCCCATTTTGCCAGGGACTGCCCTATGAGATAGTCACTTCAGACCATCCAGGAAACTGAGGATGGACAGCCCACTCAAACTATGACACCCCTTCAGCTTCTAGGAGCTATGAGTGAAGACAAGGTAGCATCCGGTCTGCTGTTCATTACTGTGGCAGTGAATGGACACTCCGTGAGAGCTATGGTGGACAGTGGAGCTAGCCACAACTTCATCACTCCCAAGAAAGCCAAGGAGATCGGGCTGAGAGCTGAATTCTGTGAAGGCAAAGTCATGAAGACGGTGAACACCCCAGGGCAAGCAGTGGTTAAGGTGGCTAAA
Organism: Dipteris shenzhenensis; assembly: GCF_047967505.1. Lineage (NCBI taxonomy): Eukaryota > Viridiplantae > Streptophyta > Polypodiopsida > Gleicheniales > Dipteridaceae > Dipteris > Dipteris shenzhenensis. Next base: position 1,589 of record NW_028239360.1, on the reverse strand, counting down.
GGAGTCAGCATCAAGGTGGGAGGCTGCTCTCACAAGGTAGAATTCTCTATCATGGAGATGGACGACTTCGACATGGTGCTCGGACAAACGTGGTTGAGGGCCAACAGGGTCCTGATCAACAGCCATGATGAGCAGCTGATCTTCTGCAAGGATGAGGGTTGGGAGGTGGTCAAGGCCTCAAAGCAAACGGGAGGTACCTTGCCCCAACTCCTCTCAGCCATGCCATTGCAGGAAGCAGTGAGGAAAGGCAGTACAGCCTACCTAGTGGCCTTGGAAGAGCATGAGCAGATCTCAATTCCATCTGTGGAACACGTGCCAAAGGGAGAACCAGGGTTGCTGGAAAAGGGCACTGAGGTCCTACCAAAAGAGCTCCCAAAGGAGCTTCTTCCTCAACGGGAGGATGACTAGGAAGTGCAGGTATGTTCAGAAATAGACCCTCCAACCGAGGCATCTGACAGGTTGGAACAACCAGAGAATGCGGGTAAAGATGCCTATGAAAAGACTTGCCTCCGTGGTGGGCAAGCTGTAGCTGATGAAGGTGACAGTGAGCTGCGAGCTCCTGCTGCATCAGTGTTGGAATGCTGAAAGGAAAGAGTAGAGTGGACACAAAATCAGAATACTTGCTTATAGAATGAAGAAGAAAGAGGTCCTTAAGTAGGCACCTCATACAAGGTCACTGACATCACTGATGACCTCAAAGCTCCTCAATCATCTCCTCAATCTGCTCCTAGATTCACTCAATCATCCTATGTGGCTTTTCCACCACCTAACTGTGCTTGTGGGCACCTAACTGTGCCTCTAGCACTCACACATAGAAACATAAGGTGTGCCTGAGGCATACACCTTGAGATATCCCAACAAACCCCCCCTCAAGGAAATGCCTCAGGCTATGTCAAGGATACATCTAGTCTCATAGTTTCTCATGCCATCTCATGGTGGTCAAGGATAAATCTATGGCTAGGTTCTCATGCTAGCAAGGGTTCCCTTGGGTGTAAGGTAAACAGAAAGGGATACAAACAGACCTTCCAATGGTTATCTCCCTTGCATGTACATGCACACAATGTCTGCAAGAGGTACCATGGAACAAAACATACACATGGCCTACATCATAAGGTGACCAGAGGTGTTTACAAAACACACAACACAATAGTTTATTTTCATTCATTTTGGAGGACTATCCAGGCTGAGTACCTTGACATAAAAAGAGAGATCTGGAGCATACATAGAGATGATCTTCAAAATGCATAATCTTCAAAAGATGCCTCATCTTGTGGAGGCTCATTCACTGTAAGTAGATTTGCATTTTCTGTCTTTGCTTTGGTTCTGCAAAACTTCTCACTATGGTTGTTTTTGCCACAGTGCTTGCATGGATTTACTTTGAAGCAGTCCTTTGAAAGGTGATTTGTTTTTCCACAGCGATTGCAAGGAGAATACTTGCCCTTCTGGAATTTCATTACATAAGCAGTGTCATTGCCTTTCCTTAACTCCATATGTCTTTCTTCTTCTTGGAGAGCTGAGATAATGCCTTCAAGGTGCGGATTGGGAAGATTCTTCAAAGTGCTTACAATGTGATCAAAACTTTCAGGCAA
>NW_028239359.1:0-19465 GCF_047967505.1 Dipteris shenzhenensis | reverse complement strand
AAACCGGGAGATTCACATATGCGTGCGAAGGGAAAAAATCTAACTTCCGCCCTTTATTCTCAGGAAAAAGCGGAAAGGGAAAAGTAGGTTTTCTGGGGAACCTTCGGTTCAAAATACGGGCCTCCGGCCCCCCTTCACCCAGCTTTACGGTTTCTTGGACGAAGCCCTCTCTCAACCAGTTTGATGAGTTTGCCACGAGGCTAACGCCCAAATCAATAAAGTCCTGCGAGGTCTGTCGGAATGATACAAATACGCCGATAATAGACGTAAGATCACCTATCTGATGTCTCATGTATTCCGAATGTCCCTAGCTGAAATGTATGCAGCCAAGTTTGAACTGGGTACGACAGCGAAAGTATTTAATAGGATCGCTGGTCATGATCTCAATAAGCCTCTCAAAAATTCTATTTCCATATATATTCCATCACAGGCTTTTACTGAAGCTTGGCGTTTTCAAAAAGGCTGAGAGCCGGAAAACGCCTTGAGTTCTCCCAAGCAAGGGCCTTTGACGCATCCAACGCTTCGCGTTTTCTGCCCTTTCTTGGCCTTAGACCCGGGCCTTCGAGCCTTCGACCCGGGCCTTCGCCCCACTTTTCGCCGACCAGTGCTTGCTTGGATCTTGCCTGGGTGGCAGAACAAAATAGAGACCATTCCCACTGCCCCGCGAAGTACTTCGGGTAAATAACTGCAAGCAGTGCTAAGCGGAGAAGGTCACGTAGTGAGGGTGCGGGGCCCTTAGCAGCCCCGCTATTCAATCAAGCGGGGGGTGTAGCTGGAACCAAAGCAGCTGTGGGCGACGCCGGTGACCCGGGGCCCAAACTCTTCTTTGTCACTTGAGCCGTATGATGAGAAAAAACTATCACATGTGTTCCTCGGGGGGGGCTTGTGAGCCCACCTATCCTCACGCAAAACCCCGATATCCTGAAGCAGAAACGAGAGCAGCAGTGGGGGGGTTTAATATTGCCGAAGGGCAGTGGTTTCTATACGTGATCGTATGTCACGTCTCGTTTGGCACATCATGGCGTATCTGTGTTGAATAATCCCTATGCACTATGCGGTTCCGGTTCACTGGAAAGGCAAGAGTAGGGGGGGGCCGGAGGCCCCGGGAAAGCGCTACACGCTTTATCGGGGCGGATTCGAGTGGGAAATATTTTGGAGGGATACATGCCAACTATGAATAGGAAGCAGGTGGCTTTATGTTCGAAATGTCACCCGAGCGGGGGTTTACTCCGGTAACGGATCTCAGGTACTACCACCAATTGAAAGCAGAACAACCCAATAAGTGGAGTTAGAGAGCCGTATGATAGGTAATTATCTCGTACGGTTCGGGGAGGAATCGGCGTACTCCGATTGGGGGGGGAGATTTCACTCTATCAAACATACAGGGAATTGAAGGTAGCATTTTACCCATGTTAAGTCATGGACTGGTTCTTTTAGCCCCTCCTTTACGTGTTGGTGCTCCATATGACTGATATAAGACTTGACCTGTTAAATATTACGGAGGTTCAGTAAGCACCATGCCAAATTCCTCTACTATTCCATTATTTTCTACTTCAGCCAATACGAGTTCACCCGGTACTAGCAGCTCCATCGGGGAATTTCCTATTCTAGTGGGAGCTTTCCAAAAAAATGGCTTAGTGGCCACATCGGCAGCACTGGGGATGATTTTAGGCGCAGCCTATTCTCTTTGGCCATATAATCGTGTGGTTTTTGGGAATTCAAAACCCAAATTCCTCCATAAATTCTCCGATTTGAATAGAAGAGAAGTTCTAATATTTTTACCTTCTATTCCTGGAGAGGCGACCGTCGAACCACCAAATAGATGTATTATTAAACAATGCAATCACAACATTGTAGGTGCTCGCAATGAGACGGAGGCAACTTACCTCAATAGGGAACATAGCCTGTTGCGAAAGGAAAGAGCGGGGCTGCTGGCCACCTTCGGCCCTCACTTTTCGACCGTGTCTCCGAAGGACAGTTGAATGGGTTACTCATGAATGCGAGGTTGGACGAGCCAATAACTCGAACGCGCTCGGTCAGGTTATTGAGCAATCGATCATATCACAGCGTTATCTCCACCATGACATGGACTCCAAGCATTTATGGCAGAGCACAAGGAGTTTCCAACTTCAATATGAAGCCGATGCTGAAAGCACAACTGGGGTTTTCGCTCAGACTAACACTACTAGTCCGAAATCTTACGTTAGTAACGTAAGCATCAGAGTTTTTGGTAGTACCGGCGAACCAGATAACCGCGGATTCGGGAATCTGGGACGGAGGACTCGTAGTATCTCTTGAAATCCGGCAAAAGCCAAACACCTTACCGTGCGCCCGTAGGCTGACTGCTGAGCCCACTTCGGCAAGGTTTTCCTTTTCTGCATGAAAAGCAAGGACCGTGTAGCCCTCGCCAGAAGGTAAAACCTAATAATTCCGGAAGTCGGGGCCAACCATCCCCATGACAGTGTCCCTGAGGAGTTCAGGGGCCTCATAGTAGCATGGACCTAAGCGGTTGATACGAAGAGGGCCAGTCCAGGATTGTACTGTTCCCTACCAAAACAACGGACACTCTCCCAACGGATCTGTACGCCACTCCACACGCAAGCTAGACTGGGCATACCTATTCCGTTTCTCAGTAGCAGAACAACGGGTAAAGGCCCGACTACAGCGACCGTAATGCCCAGGGTCCAGATCCGGGAGGGCGAGCCGTACGAGTCGAAAGGCTTCCGTACGGTGGTTCGTTGTGAGGGCCGGGGAACAGGGGCCCACGGCCCGACCCCTATCGATCTTATTCATATAGGGTAACAGAGAAGGAGTCTAAATCAATGGACATTAATGAACCATCACTGATGGACGTTGCACACTTGAATGACACGAGAGAATTGACTCCAGGTCCGGATGGATTAAAGCCCAAGGCTTTGACAATGGAACAACAACTACGTGTCTTATGGGATCTGAGCTGTCGGGATCAAACGAAGGTCGAAAGACCATTTCGGGGGGCATAGATCTATGATAGATTGCTGCCTATGAAAGACTAGCACCTAATCCCGGGTCAATGACGACCAAGGGCTGGGTTCGGGGGAACCACTATGGACGGCACCTCCGTGAAAATACTAGACCTGCGGCCTCGATTCTGTCATATCAGGCCGCAAGGCATAGCGGGATCCCTCGCCCCTGCATTCCCAAACCTAGCAGTAGACACCTGCTGCTATGCTAAAGGGCATACCATAATTCCAAGACAGACTTGTACAGGCCGCAGGTGCGAACTCTTCTTGGAGCAATCTGCTTCGCCCTGCAGCCTTTATTGCTCTCACGGGTTTAGGCCGGGAAGATCTCAGCATACTTGTCTAAGACAAGTACATAGAGATCTCCTAAAACCGTTTAGTATATGAAGGGAGATATCGATAAACGCGATAGTATCGATCACGGAAAGCCAGGCCTTCTTGAACAGACTATCAAAAGTTACTTACAGCCTGAAGTTCGTAGAAGTGTACAAGAAATACCCCAAAATTTGAAGGTCATATAGAGACTTCCCTGGTCGAAACCCGTAAAGCCAGAAAAGCTTCGCGCCCACTCCGGGAGTGAAAGGAACAAAAGTTCGCAGAACGGAGGGAGTGTAGTAGAACAAAGGGTCATGGGAGAGAACGAAATTCGTAAAGGAGTGGAGGTTTTGTGATAAGGATCCAAAGCCCAACTTTTTCGAATATTTCCAAAATCCACCTTTTCGTTCGTTCGGAAAATCGAGAATCGCGTCTATTCTCTATAGCATATCCCAATTACTACCACCTTGCCGAAAACAGGCGACGAAGCATCATCGGGATATCTTTCTCTTATACTACGGTACTCACTGGCTTTCGTTTTTGCCGCTAAATCCAACTGTAGATTGATTAGCGAAGTGCAACCGCTGGCGAGCGAGGACCAGCCCCTGGAAGAAGCGAAGCCTATCGGTATTAGGGCCACCGACCATCACATACGAGATTGGGCGACAGAGGCCCGGTGATCTTGTAGAAGCGATCGATGCCAGACGCTCCATTTGTACGAATTGTGAACGTACCACGACCAGACGTAAAGCCACTGTCAAGGAATTGGGTACCAGATCCAATACAGGCCTAGCAAGTGCCGGATCCATAAAGAAAACTACAATGGAGATCAGATCGTGGCCGAACAGCGCCTTACAGGACGTATGCGCCGCTTGTGACGAAGCCGAAGGCCGCAGGTGCACCACGTACCGGGCACTCGACCTCAAGGTCGCGCACGATTTCGTCGAACGAATGATGATTGCGGCAAGAGGGAAACAAATCCCACTTTGTCACTTATGCCATATGAAAACCCATGGCTGGAAACCATCCAATTACGGTTTGGATATCTAGAACCATAACAATGAAAGTTCAGGTTGGTGAGCCGAGTGAGAGGAGACTATCTGGCTCGGTTCGGAGAGCACTTTACTATGCTATGCATTTAGGGTGAACGGAGGAAAAATCTTTTTTTTGTTTTGCTTAACCAATGTTACGGCCCGAATGCCGAACTCCCGACCCTACCTATTCGGATGGGTGTTTACCCCGAAGTGTTCCCGGAGTGTATGCATACTCCTGTAAGTAACTTAGCGCAACATGGAAAATTCTCCCAAATAAAGTCATTTTTAATCTCAAAAAAGATTCATATGGCCTCTAAACTCTCTCTAGTTATAGTTCCTTTTAGTTGGACTTAGAGGTAAAACAAAACAGAAGTTTACCTCCCCATTATGTCTTTCATTTCTACCTAAATACAATCATTCTGTGTATTCTTTTCCCTTCTCTCGGCTTGTTTTCCTTTCCTTTCAACTTTGAAATCGAAGCTTTGGCATCAACCTCAAATGCAAAAGAAAGCCGAGACAGGGCGTGGAATGGACCGGCACATCAGGAAAAGAGGCAGATGGATTTCCTACCGAGGAAGTACGAAATGGCACCTCCCTTGATATAAAAGATGAAGCGCAGCCCATCCTTGGTGCGTATGGCTTTGTGGCTATGCCTCTACCTGTTCCAAGATCTTGAGCCCTTCGACCTACCTCTCTAGATCGAGCGCAGGCTCAGGAAAGCGCTCTCAAACACGGTCCCCTCAGGTAAGAACGAACGTAGTCATCCCAGGGGCTGGCCCAATTTTGCTTAGGTTGTTGGTTAGGTTTAACAACTAGCTGTAGCTGGTAGGTTCGCAAAGCTCAGGTGAATCTTTCTTCTCTTGGCTCAAGGTGTAATCTAGGTTTGCTTCGCTGACTCAGCTAGTGTTTGGTGTTGGGTTCGCCTCGTTCCCTTGGCTGAGACCAGACCAAAAGACGAAGCTTGCGATTGGGGGAGGGAGCTTCGAAGCTCCCCCAACCAACTCGCCAACCTAGGGAGTTTAAGGGTTTTCAAACTTAAACATAATACCCTCGTTACATTCAACTTTACTCTCAATAAACGGGGGGTCCGTGGGGTAAAAAGGGATGACTAAAACAACACCTAGTGCTGGTTCCTTGTCCCTGATGGGTGAAGCTGCAGTAGCTGATGGGTACAAAGGATCTAGAATCCTTTCTTTTCCATCAGCAGCGAAGAGCCCTACCGACCTTGTTTTACCTTCCTTTCGTCTAGAAGGTTCAGCGCTCTCCACTGGGATCTCATCGCGTCATTGGTAGTAGTAGCCAATCCATCCTTGCCGAAACCCATACTGTATTAGTAGTAGTAGTATTTGGCGTATTTCGCAATCTGGGTTTTTCCTTCTGCGTACGGCCCTAACAAGCTGCCAAGCGTTTATCATGCATCTGCCTCGTTGGAGCTTGACTTTCCAACGTCGGTTACTCCCAATCCGGAGCGCCCTTTTTCCATTCATGAGAAAATCCAATGGTCAAAATCCATGCAAACACCATCATAGACCAAAATCCGAACCAACCAATCTTGTTCGGAGATACTGCCCGGAGAAATAAAGGGGTCACTTCCGAATCGAGGATAATAAATGGAGGGGAGACCGAATAAAATCATATATCGAAACGACTTCTGGCATCATCAAGTGGGTCGGAACCGCATTCGTGAGCTGACAATTTATCCGGATAAGCCGAACCTTTTGAAGTAAATGCGAAAGAAACACCGATTAGGATCAAGGAAAGTAGCAAACTGATGACTAAATAGAGATAAATAGGGGCAAATTCATAAATAGGAGGAAAATAAAAAAGAAACACATTTGGCTCGAAATAATCCCATATTCGCACGTCCAACCCCAGGTTTACCTTTTCGGTGATCTCGGTTACGGTGAGTTCCCACTTGATCCCAACTCGTGTCAATAGGGGCAGGATAGGCTGAAGGCCTCGGCGTGAATTTGGAAGCGGGGTTTGCCACAGGGGGGCGAGAGCCCAGTCTATAGCTTCCATCAACTCATCGAACGGCGGTCCGAATTGCACCAAAGGCCTCGCTACCGATTGCATATCCGGCAGGGTGGCGTCACGGATAACAAAAAGGGTTTCCGAGAGCTCACTGAGATCGCCTGGCCCCGGGCGGCCGGGGAAGTTTCTTAGCGTGCCCATGTGTTCGGCGAAGTCGTCCTGTAGAATCCTCAATTTTCCCTTGATACTCGTCGCCATTTGCTCTGTAATCATTCTTCCGTTTCCAGGCATGTCTTGTGGTGTTGGTTATTAAAGCTGGGGATATTCATGGCAGTTTAAGGCTATCCCGGAATCGAACCCGTGGAATGGTGCCGAGGGAAAGTCGATGGTGTGCCAACATGATTCAACCGTTCAACTTGCCGGGGAGTGCGAGCCAACGCTCCCCCAACAGATACGATAGTGCGAGCCCAACTTCTTGGTGGGTGCGGCGAGCCTTTGCCGCATCCACTAGAATACGCAATTCCGAAATTCCTTCCCGGAATCGATGCCTTTCCGCGGTGGGTACGCCAAAGAAAGCAAGATTGAATTTCCATTCCTTGGACAATTCTCAGTGGATTTGCACTCCATGGTCCAATTGCGGATTCTATATACGAAATTTCCATTCTCAGTGGATTTGCACGTGGCTCCCTAAAGGAAAGTGCCCACTTCTGCCCGGCCAAAGTAATCTGCCGTCCTTCCTTCCCTCCCTTCCGAATTGGCTAATATCCTGTAGGGTAGCAGACATTAGGTGAGGTGTAGCGCCGGTTCGCTCTCCCTAACGGGATAAGATCATGCGATTCGGAAGACTTCACATGCCCTTGGAGACCTTCACATGCCTAGCCCCAGCCCGAACTTGCCCTGACCTGTATGCCGGAAACCCCTAGGCTCTACTACCAATGCGGTTCCCATGTAGCAGGTGTTGGATACATAGGGGTACTGGATATCTTGGTGGGCTGCCGGAAATCGATCTGTGCGACGGAACGCACGTCGTTCTGGAAGTGGAATGGCTTAGTCCTCTAGCTAATCACGATCACGACGTGCCTGAATATCCTTCTCTGCTTTTGCCAGTAAGAATTTCTCATACCAGCCGACTTCAAGGACCGGCCCTGTGCCACCAGGCTTGCCTAACGAAAGAGGGCTAGCGTAGCTCCGGATTCCCAGTTCCCACTTGCCTGCTTGCGGGAAAGTGCCGGTCATCCATCTACAAAATTTCGTATTATTAAACAACTCGGATCAATCCTTGCTGAACTGCCTTCACCGCCCTTGCCTTAGGGCCCGGGATCCCATTAGCGCGCTTGCACGCTCGCTTCGCTCGCTAACTAATTGATCACCAACCGGAACCGAAAATGCGAAATTTTACGAATACTTACTATAGGCCGAGCAACAACAATGCATTATGGTGCTCCTCTTTCGCCACCCTAGCCGGGTTAGTGGTGGTTCCTTCAGGTGATGAGCCTCTTCACTTCAGTGGCCTTGGCTCGGCAAAGCTCAGTTGCGTGGGAGAGGAGTGATAGGAGGAAGTGAGACCTTTGCTTGGGCCTGAGAAGGCTGGGCTGGGGTAGAATAAAGCTCCCTCTGAAGGTACATCCCTGGCTCGGGTAATCCGTTCCGCAAGGGAAGATACCTCTCCTTCCGTTGGTAAGGATTTCTCAGGCCAGGGAGCCTTGGTTTGGGCTTTCCCGTCCCGTCCCTACCAGAACTAGGGCTTTCTCTACCGCTTTCCCCTACCAATATCAATATTTTTCCCTAGGGCCCGGCGTCGAGAAGTGGCCCCCCTGACGGGATAGATTGATTGGGAAATCGATCGGCTGAAAGCCTAACGTTCGCGGTTCGAATCCGCATCTCGTCCTATTGGGCCGCCCTGGCTGGTATTTCCACCCTGCCAAAGTTAGTTTTGCCTTTCCTGCTGCAAGAAGCATTCCATTCCCAATAGATTTTGATATTGGTTGGCCCCGCCTGGCCATAACATTTCTTCGTGAAATCCCGGGGAGCAGGGCGGAGCCGGCCACCAAGAAGCTTGGGTAAGCGAGTTCCCGCGAAAACGCTAGCCAGAGAAGAAGGGAATGGCAGCCACGTGTTAGGGAGGGGAATGGATGCGGCTTGCCATTTTCCCAATTTCCCTGTAAGCCAATAACGCCTCCTTCGCAATTTTCCTTCGTTAGAGCGATTTTCCTTGTTGCAATTTGGCTTCGAGCTTTTTAAAGGGAGTGGGGGATTTATGTTGCCCCCATCTCAAGGTTTCAGTTTCGCCTATTTGTTTGTTCCTCGCTTGCTCTCGCTCTCTTCCATCTCTGTCCTCTCTCATCTGGGCTTCCCGGGGGAACACACGCGGAGGTGCCCTAGCGCTTTGGCTCCCCCAACGCCCTATTGAACTTGTTGCCTCTAGCTTTCCTGCCTCGTTTCATCCGTTACCCCTTGCTTTGGATGGTGGTTGTGGCTTCCCTAAGAACCATCTCTGCCCTGTGGCCATTTCGCGCCTTCCCGGGTCGAATCCTTGCACCTCCCATCTGTGCTAGGGGTGCTCCCTTCTCATCCTCTGAACTTTTCAAGGGCTTTCTCCCCGGAAAATTGGGTTTAGGGCTAGCAGTTCCGCGTGGCTGGTTTTTTGCTGTTTCTACAAGAACCGGGAGCTCATTTCCTAGGAACTGTGTTTCCGTCGGAGAAAGCGTTTCCTGAATGGGCGTTTGCGGAACCCCCTTGGGGGCGGGGTCCCCGCCCCAACCCCCCAAGTCCCTCCTTCGGAACTGGGGGGCCCCCTAGGCCATTCTATGAACCATGAGCCACTGAGATCACAACCGGCGAGCATTGCATTAATGATTACAATTCAATCTATCCCCTATTTCTTATTGGATTTGTCCGCCTCAACAGAAATCGCGTCTGCATCGTTCGGAGAGAATTATATAATAGGAGGCCCGAATTGATGAAGAAAAATTCGATGAACCCGCCCATCTTTCGTTCCGCTTCCCTGGCAACATGTTTTTTCGAGGGTCCAATAAAGAAAACAACAGGATTTGCAAAACCTTTCGCATTGGAAATTTCGTATAAAGAAAACAAACCCATGCGAAATGACAACAACAAAGGTTGGTGCCGTACTTGGTGCGTGTGGACTGCTTCCCTTGGTGTTGACAGCTCAGGCTCGAGGGAGTAAGTAATGTTGTTCCTGCTTGGCTCAAGGTACGCCTAAGTGCTTGTGCTTGGTACGAAGTCTCTTCGAGAATCCAGTCTTTCTTTTTACCGGAACCAGTATCTCTACCCGCGGAAAGAGAAGGAAGCGGAAGGGAAAGGTCGAGTGCCAGAAATTCAACGTGAAAGAGTTTCGTATATAGATGCTTCAGTTCCACGGAGTCATCCAAATAGTCCCTTTCGTCTAGAGGTTAGGACATCGTCTTTTCATGTCGAAGACACGGGTTCGATTCCCGTAGGGGATAACTGAAATGGAGAGGGAAGGGCAGCGGGCAAAAGCGAAGGAGCCTGCATCCTTGAGCCCCAGCCAAAGAGCTTTATCCCCTTAGGGGAGGTTCGGTGAGGCTGAAGCTAACACGAACCGATTAAAAAGAAACTTGAGAGTGCTTCTGTGGAAGAATAATAATAATAATAATTCAAGTTCGCGCTTTCCGCTTCGATCCTAACGAATTCAATCGATTCGGAAATTCGAGATCAATCGCGCGGGATAGAGTAATCGGCTAACTCGTTAGGCTCATGACCTAAACATGCAGGTTCGAACCCTGCTCCCGCACCCCCTGGTATCGTGGCCCTGATTCAAAATCCAAACATTCCCATCATGTATTGTTTTGGAAAACTACGAGGAGCGGCTCCCATGGCCTTAGCGGGAGCCGCAGTTGGTATTGGAAACGCATCTAGTCCTCCGACAACGAAACGCTTTGAAATGAAATCTTCTGTTAATAATTGTGACGGGAAACGCATTTATGATAAGCTTAAAGTCAACGGGCCCTTCCTACATTCCCAAGAGTATAAATGCCGTCATAACGGCGTGTATATCTTATGGCCCGCCACGTGTAAAAAGTCTAGTCGCACCAACCTGAACCCCCAGAGCCCCCACAATCTTTCCCCCCTTAGCGGCGTAACGCATCTAGCAATGCTCAAGCATAGAGAGCTAACCGGCCAAAAGCCTAGCTTTCCTTTATTAGGGAAATGGTGAACGAGCAGGCCCCTGTGATTGAACGGTTTGGAAATGTCCCGGACGCTCGTTACATTCTGCGTAATGATTGGAATAACTTTAATGAAGTGGCTGTACGGGGGGTGCCCTTAGGAGGGAGAGGCGTTCTCCCAGGCGGTAACCGCCCTGAAAGTGGGAGAAGATTGGGCAGATCTCCTACTCAACGCAGTAGTTCGGTCTTCTCAGTCTTCGACGGACAGGCCCGAAATAATTAGTTGGGCGAAGCAAATATTCAGGCAAAGAATTGCCTTTAAAGCCCAAGTGCTGTGTCCCGCGCTCGCGGATCTGATTGCAGTCGGATGCCTGGGCGAAGCCCTCAACAATACGCCACCGCGGGGGGGACACCCTGCCAGCGTTCGCGCAAAACGTAATTGCGGAAACAAAAGGCATAACCCCCTCCTTCATTACTTCTTACCACTCAGGGCAGATAGCCGAGTATGTGAGCCGGCTGGCATACTCCCACGGAAGATTACTTTCGTTGCTTGGCACAGACGCGGGGGTACTATACTCAATCCGTCCCGCAACGGCAGATGCCGTTGCCGCGACTTTCGCGATGCTCACCCAAGATGAGGCTCAAGAGAGGGCGGATCTCGAGGGGCTGAGGGCTTTTGCAGCTAGGCGTAGGAGCGCCATGCAGCCGGCCGATTCGGGCACAGGGGGGGAGGGTGCTTCTTCGGTTAGCGAACAGCCCTACGCGGTTTTACGTCTTCTCCTCGGAGTTGCCGCAGCTGTTCTCCGGCACCATGACTCCCTTCTTCCTATTGGGATTGCCCTGGGAATTATCTTTATTTTACTTAGACTGTGGCGGCGCGTTGGGGCCTTCCCAAGGCTCAAGAATGTTTGTTTCCATCTGAAAAATGCATTGAGAAATAATAGGTTCGGAAAGGACTCAATGTGATCATTTAAGCTTGAGAAATGAGGAATTTCACCAAATCCCGGGCCGGGTGATAGAGGTTCAATGCTTCAACACCCCGAGAAGCATGCTTGGTTTAAAACCAAGCGCCCCACCCCTTGAAAAATCTTGATTTTGAGAAGGCAACGTATTAGCATTCGGAGTACTATCCTGCGGCATATCATCATCTTCCAAGTATTCACTCCCCTCAGTGCCCACAATGTATTGAATCAGCCCAGGATTTTCAGGAAACTCTATCTCGTCTGGGGGAATATCTGGGCTATTCGTTGGGCTCCTAAACATCCATCTCATGCTTATTAGGTAAGCTATATGGCTTAACAAAACATTAAACCTCATATCAATCCCATCAATCCTCTCATGAATATGCGAAAGGTCCTGTGCTATACCTCTAACTCCTGCTAAAGCATTTCTAGTCATCTCACCAACAATCGCAACATCGGAGAGAATCTCCGCATTAGTTAAATTTCTTTCGAGTGATCTTTGAACGTATATACGAACTGTCATAACTACTCAATCACGTGTTTCAGGTTTGGGTATAGCAGGACTTGAACCTGCATCACGACAAGCCTGTCGAGTTACCACCCTTGCTCGATCCTGCATTTGAAGCTATTACATATATATATTCTATAAACCTTCAAGAAAATCTTTTCATATGTCTACTTCTCCGTAGTAGTACTAATAAACGTCGATCAAGGGGTTGCGGGAAGGGAAGAAAGCTTGTCAGATTCGGCCGGTTAGATGCCACGAATAACTGGATCGCGAATAACGGAATAACTGGATTAACCACTAACACACGGCAAGCAAGATTCAAGGGCCAAGGAACCACGCCTCTACGACCCGCTTCCACGAGATTATTTCTCTCCCTCCACCCGCATAAACTGATCCAACTAAACGTTTAGGATCTCCAACGGATGAGTAAAGGATGGCTGACTGAGGGATGACGGCTGGAGCCAAGAGGAAGGGCATTTCATTTGCTGCTGCTGGAAGGTGTTGGGCGGGCACCTACGCGATTGCAACCCAATATCTCCGCAAATGAGCCCACGTATCACACCTTCATAAAATTAGAAGGTCGAGACGGGATTGTGAGAGAGAAGTTCATCGCACGGGACGATGGTTTCTACAAATACCAGACGGAAACCAGTCCATTAGCCAGAACCTTCGAGGTTGGGGATAAAGAAACCTGCACGCAGGCAGGATTTTGGACGAGAGAATCCACCCGGCGCTAGGGCGAATCTCAACCGCCGGAGGAATAAGAGATGTAATTAATTACATATGGATAAATACCAGTGAGTGAGTGGGGAAGATGTAATTGCGTATATGAATACTGAAGCAGCTTTTCAGGGTTTTGGAAAGGCCGAACTCAGGAAGGAGACGCTTCGCCTTCAACAAATCTATTGGCTCTATTACTTGAAAGAGCTGGCAGTGGGCTTATAGTTTAATTGGTTGAAACGTACCGCTCATAACGGTAATATTGTAGGTTCGAGCCCTACTAAGCCTATTTACTTGCTATATCCAACCCGCCAGTCCTTCGCTTCGCTGCGCTCAGCAAAGGTTTAACCTTTGAGCTCGTTCTTCGAGCCTTGCTTTTTTTCCCCGGTTACCGCCGCATGGAGTATAGCCAAGTGGTAAGGCATCGGTTTTTGATACCGACATGCAAAGGTTCGAATCCTTTTACTCCAGGATTCCAAAGCAATCAAAGCCGATCTCAGCACAGCAGGTAAAAGCCAATCCATAGAGCTAATCGAGGGAGATGCATTTCATTACTTTTCCAAGACCTTCAAACAAAGGTGACAGCTTATCCGAGACTTGGTGACACGATTCAATATTTAGTATAAGACTCGGTGACAGCTACCTGAGGCTTGGTGACAGTTTATCCAAATCTTGGTGACAGTTCGGAGGAAACTTGGTGACACTGTTACGAAGGTTAGTGAGTCAGTAATTCACCATCGTTTATGACTTGGCTGGCCGGAGTGAACTAAAGGCCGCCGAAAGCCTCGTGGCTTTGCTTTGCCGCCTTCCCTGAAGTCTGAAGTACTCTGCCCCAACCAACCCATCCTTTTTGTTTGGAAAATCCGTAAGTCGAACTAAGTCAATTTGCGGGTCATGAAATGACCCATTCCAAGGGTTCTTGGGAAGCTGCTTTCGATAAGCCAACCCGGATGAAATTGACCCGAAGGAAGACCTTTTACCATCCTATTTCTAGAAGACCGATCTCTATTTCTCAATCATTTCCTCTTTATAAAGCGTTTTCTAACAAAGTTCCGAGCTTCGTTCCTATGATTGCTAATTGGCCTGGGAAGTTTCTTCCATTGGCTCACAGGTTTACTCTCGCTTCACTGCCTGCTACTGGCTGGACTGCAACGTTTATCGCTACAGCTCGCCACAGGCTAAGGATGGAGGCAAAGCCCACTAACGAATCCTTGATCGCTGTAGCTGCTTGACAAAGACACGAATTTCAAGAAACGGAGGCTCCCGCTGAACAACGGCCAGGCTCCAGCCCGAGGCGGCTATCGCTGCATGACGGAACAGGCTCCCGCCCCGAGGCTCTCGCTTAGGCACACTCGCCTTTTCTTTGGCTTGCCGAACTCTCGCCCTGATGATCGCTCGGCGTCCTCGCTTGCCGATCGCTCGGCGTCCTCGCTTGCCTTTTACACCATTTCCCACATCGCCAGGGATCGCTCGCAAAGCTCGCTTGCTAAGGGTGATTGTCCCTAGAGACTGGCTATTCATTGGACTGCTTACTATCGATAGACACCGGACAGCTGGCTATCGACTGGGACTTGCTATTGATTGACGGCTGCTTACTATCGATTGACACTGGCTACTGGGAAGTGGGATTTCCGAAGGCGGCCCTTAGCACTTTCCAAAGCCGTTCCTCCCCGTGTACATATAGTTGTCCAATCCTGGAATCAGCTGTCCAACCGTTTAAAAGATTGATTCGTGAATTCCGTTCAGTTAGTGATTCCCCGCCTGGGCTGAATAATCAATAAAGGAAGCTGGAAATTTCAGTGAATAGAATGCCTGGGGAATGCCAACAACTATGAGGGGGGAGCAAAGCGATGAAGGTATTTTCTAGCCATTAAATGACTTGAGGAAGGGGGCCCCGGCGAGCTTCATGCTTCACTATCATAATTCAACAAATATTTCGGATTATGCAACGAAGAAAATCAAATATTAGGAATTCAGATTCACGATGCCTCCCCCATATTTATTGATCGTAAGCCAAACCACCTTAACACGTAGACTCTACCTAGCCAATGTCTGCTAACAAACCCCCTGATCTGTAGCCTTTACCCGGGAATCCTTATAATACGAGTGAACCATCAAAGGCATGCGAACCAGCCGGATAACGGAAGTAAGTTCTTTGCTTTAGCTCATCAGAGATTAGCCCGGGTTTTGCCCTTTCATAACCGGTCGCTTCGCTTGTCATATATGCGTATCTCTGTACTGGATCAATAAGCGGAAGCATCTTTCGCCCCAGTGCTATGGCTCTGTGGCCCTGCTCCTATCTACTCGTTTATTTGTTCCAGCTCCTGTGATCGTTCATTCGCATTCCCAGTCGCTTTCATTTCATCAGCTCCTACTCGTGGATAAACGGATCCCGGGTGAGGGTGAGACTGTTTTCTCATCCGATGTTTCTGTACACGTGACGACTGATGGCAGACCCTCTATCTCGTTGAGTTTTTGCTAACGTAACGAAGCATTCGAGGTACCTTTCACCACTCTGCAGCGGGGAAGACCCCAACCCTTTTTCCCTTACCGGCGCATCCCTTTCCTTTCTGAAGTCCTTCCCTTCAAGCGTTTCATTTTATCGTTCGAAGAAATCAATGATTTAGACCACGAATGATAGATCTATCGTGGTACCGTTTGAGAAAATCGATTTTAGATCAGTAGAATGGCCAGAAATGGCAGCAAGTACTGTTCAATTGAAACACATTTTGAAAATACTTTTTCAATCCGTCCTACATCAGGAGAAATCGGTCTCACAGCAGGAGGATTCAAAGAAAAAAGAAGCGCCAAATCCCTCCAATATAGCGGTACTACCTCCTCAAGATCCCCCTCAAGATGCCTGGTATATAAAATGCATGTTGTGGGCTGGTGTGGCCATAGTTACAGGTGTGGTACTGTACATCGTGCATTTCTGTACCCACGAAAGCACCCGCTGGCAGGGTGCCGAAGGGGGCTGTGCGCCTTGCACCCTGGCGGAAAGGCCGTATTCATTGGGCTGTGCCCTGATCCGCTCTGTCTCTGTCTCCCACCCATACCCGTTTTGCTTTGAGAAGGTCTCCCCGGCTAAAGGAGAACCCGGGAGCATCCCGGAGTCAGATCATTGTCTTGCTCGTGCTATTTGGTGAAGCGGGCCAATCCTTATGCCAAACGTTTAGATCGAGTATGCATTACGGTGAAAGCCCGGGGCTTAGCCTTTAGGTGAAAGCTCTCTCTTTGGGACTCATCCTTAGGTGCAAGCTCCGAAGCCCATCCGTTCCCCGCAGAAGTGGCCTTCAGCCGGAGTCAAGGAAAAAGGACCCAGAACCCACAAGAATGCGGGAAGGATCTTCCTAAGGGAAGAAGGATGGGAGACACCTGAAGAGCCAGAGAGCGGATCGCGGGAGGCAAAAGCTGCGAAGGAAAGCCCGAGCCCGCATCTTGCTAGTTTCCGGGCGGGCATTCGAGCGGTTGATTTTCTTTTCTTCCGAAATTCTTGATTCTTCCCGAATCTTCCTGACTGTAATTCAGTGGGTCCCAGATCGTACGTATACCGACTCGTTTGAGACAATTATAAGCCCTAGCAGGCAATTCTAGTTGATCAATGAATGTATGTTTAAGCACAAATTCCCGCGTCGATTCATCCATATCGTCCGGAGGAGAAGAAAAGTCCGTCGAATTGGAAGAATCCTCGCCACCTTCAGTGGAAGAAGTATTCTTTTCCCCCATATGTGGAAAAGGAATGAATAAATTTATCGGATTTCTAGAAGCTTCGCAAGGTGCCTCATTCGGAGTCAAACCACCATTGGTCCGTATCTCAATGAATGGTATTTCTTGTATCTCTCTACCATTCCCAAATAGGTGAACGCTATGATTTACATTTCAAACAGACATAGATGCGGCGGAAATTCCCCATTTTCACACAGCTTCGGATCCTCTACACAATACCCACGACCCCTCCCGATCTTCGACTCGACATTCACGGACATTGATTAGGTAGTGGTAGCTATATGTTGCGACTCATCAATCGCTTTAACAGACGGTGGTAATGATGTGTCACCAGCTGTCACCCTCTTAGGACCATCAATCGATGGAAATGCTTTTTAAACATCATTAGAATCACTTCGAGGTACAATTTCTCTCAAATTAACTGAAATGTCGTGTATTGTTTCTTAAATGCCCGTTATTGTGGAATATTCATGTTTCACGCCTTCGGATTTCGCATGTGTTATACTCGTTCCCTCCACCTCTCCAGGTAAAGCCCTACACATAGCGATTCCCACAGTATTAACCTGGCCTCTCTTGGGGGAAGGTATAACAAGACAACCATAATGAAGACGCTTACTTTCCATTCTGGATTCGATGCATTTCCATTAAATCGCCTGAGTAGAGATTGGTATTTCATCTTGAATCGTAATCGGATCCCTCTTTCTTCAATGTACTTGATAGTTGGAAGCTAGACACGCCTCTTCTTGGGGGGTCTACATCCATTATGCGGCATCGGGGTCACATCACGCACGAAACTGAGAATTATACCACTTCTACGAATAGCCCTCGAAGCCGTATCTCTTCCCGGTCCGGGTCCGCTTATCATTACTTCCGCCTGCCTCATACCCTGATCAATCGAAGTACGAATGGCACCTTCCGCCGCAGTCTGGGCAGCAAATCAAATGGTGTACCTTTCCTCGCACCCCTGAATCCGCATACACCAGCGGAACGCCGCGAAACGACTTGTCCTCAAACATCCGTAGCGGTAACAATGGTATTATTAAAACTTGCTTGAATGTGTGTAACTCCTTTCGGTATTCTACGTTTTCCCTTCCGTGAACGAATCCTTTTCATGGTTCTTGACAGAATTTACTAATTATCTGTAACAAACGAACTATGACTCATACTCCCTCCCCCTCCTAAGGGGCTATCTAAATTCTACATAATCCTTTCAATCTGACCTGGGATAGAATCATGGATTTGGGGAGAAACCTTCATACCTATACACTCAACAAGAAACGAAACTGACGTGAGAATGGAGCGGAGCAATCAACTGGTTCATTCCATACTCCCGTAGAGGGGAAATCATGAAGAAACTCGAAGAGATGCTTCCTCCCTGATACAGTAGGTTTGATTGAATCCTACTTCACACCTATTCTCACTATTGGGCTATTTCATCTTGATGATTTTATTGCCGGGCTTGATGGGATACGGGACCGGGAGGGCTATTTCATGTTGCTTGCAGGAAGCAAGCAGAAGTGGTGATTCTTCTTGGTTGGAGAAGGCCTTTGTCTGAGCAGGTTTCTCTTTAAGCCGGACCGCCAACGTCAAGGCGAGATCACATTGGTCCGGTCCCCGTTGGCCCAGGGGAAGCGTGAGGTACTTCCACCCAGATAGCATGGGGAGGTCGAATGACTGCCGCCACGTCAATCCGCCGCTAGAACTCTAGCTTTGCTACTAACTGAAAACCCCCACCTTTTTTTGAAGTTGTCAGCCGGGCCGGTCATATTCATGGTCATACTCATGGTCATATTCATGGTCATATTCATGGTCATATCCATTTGTCCATTACCCTGTTTTTCGACATTTTAGGAAATTTTGTATCATTCTACGATAATCAAATTTCCAACAGGGGTCCGGGCTGTCGAACCACGTCTCCCGGAAATTCTCAGTACATATGGCGGAAAACGCTTTTCACATATCGAGGTCGGAATGGGATCGGGTGTTTCACGTCTTACTAGAGTGCCCGGACTTTCTTTTATGGTAGCCTAGAAAATCTTTCAATTCCGTAGTTTCGATCATTATTATACGATAACTTTTTCCGCATTTCGGAAAGATTTTCTTTTGCAGATTTGGAAGAACCGCAGCAATTCGGCAAGCCCCGGCAAGCTGAGGGAGAGCCTGGGCAGGCGGTAAGTCAGTGCCTCTCGAGTCCCCGCTGTCCTCCCCGTGCAGTGCAGCGAGAACCTTGGAAGGCGATCCCCGAACAAAGGCAAGGGCAGGTGGTTCCTGGGCAGGCGGTCCCCGAACCACCAGCAATCCCCCATTCAATCGCTTACATTCCCTACAGAAGGAAGCCTGCATGTGTGCCCGCCTACAGAGGTTCCCCTGGGAGATGAAGGATTCATGTTGCCTCCATCTCTAGTGTTTCTATATTCGCTTGTTTACCTATTCGCTTGTTGAAGAACCCAACCTTGCAGGAACCGGCAAGCAAGCTTTTCCCGCTTTTCCCTCTGCTTTTCCCTTGCTTTTCCCGGCGGAAGGTGCCGGTGCCATATCTCATTATCTCTGGGAAGGTGCCAGTGCCATATCGTCATTTTCCCGGAGCCTTTCCCCTACCGCCTTCTAGGAGGACCCGAGCTTGGCACTTTCACTGTCAGGATAATCCTAAAGAAAGGTGCCGGTGCCATATCTCATTATCCCGCGTCACTTTCAGGAGAATCCTAAAGAAAGGTGCAAGCCGGCTTAAAGGTGCCATATCGTAATTATCTCAGGGAACGCTAAAGTAAAGGTGCCATATCGTAATTATCTCAGGGAACGTTCTAAAGGTGCCATATCTCATTATCTCTGGGAACGTGCCAAAGGGTGCCATATCTCATTATCCCAGGCAAAGCCGGGTGCTGGCACCGTAGCCAAGGCGAGGGGAGGATTTCACGCGGAAAGCGCTTTCCCAGACTTTGTTTGTTTCCATGTATAAAACTCATTTGCCGGGAGATTTAGTCTGGCATGTGTTATGCGGATGTTTTGCTGATAGTTTTTCGAAAGGCTTTGTCACAGTGTATGCCTTGGCAATCGTTGCTAGGATCTGAACCGTTCC